>NW_007261514.1:12034-13534 GCF_000164805.1 Carlito syrichta
CGACTCTTCATAGTTTGTGTTCCAGAATCTGTTTTCTCATTGTCTGATCTCCTGGGGGTCTGTGTGAGATGTACATCTTCTTTTGGCTTTCTTCATTTCTGCAGTTTTCCCCCCTCCCTACTTTTTTCCTTCCCTCCACATCACCGTCTTCTTTAATTCTGTTATTCATGGGTAGAGGGATTACTTTTACTTCTATTTGTTCAATCTCCTATTCTTTTTTTTTATTATGATGTTGTGGGGTACAGTTAAGGGTTAGGTATACAATTATGTTTCATTCAGGCACCATATTGATATGAGGTGTTTCCCCATCCCCAGACAGATATTTGCTACTGTTAATCCCATCTCCCTCTGCCCCCATAGTTTCCCAGTACTATCAGTCATTTTCTTATAGTATTGTATTGGATGTTCAAGGTCCATTGTATGAGTGTGAACATGTGATACTCGCATCTTTATTTCTGTGAGAGGTCACTCAGTATTATAGACTCTAGTTCCATCCAGGTTGTTGTGAAATTCATGATATTGTTCTTTTTTATGGCTGCGTAGCATTCCATCGTGTATATATACCACATTTTAAAAATCCAATCCTCTTTTGATGGGCAGCATGGTTGTTTCCAGGTTCTTGCTATTGTGAACAATGCTGTGATAAACATACGTGTGCAGGTATCTTTTTTAAGGAGTGATTTGAGTTCTTCAGGATACATTCCCAGTAGGGGGATTGCGGGGTCCTATGGGAGGTTAGTATTTAGAGCTTTTAGGAATCGCCACACTGCTTTTCACAGTGGTTGCACTATTTTACACTCCCATCAACAGTGTAGAAGTGTTCCCTTTTCACCACACCCTCTCCAGCAGCTGTTATTTTTTGAGTTGTTGATAATTGCCATTCTTACTGGAGTTAGATGGTATCTCAGTGTGGTTTTGATTTGCATCTCCCTGATGATTAGTGATGTTGAACATTTCTTCATGTGTCGGCTCTCGGACATCTTCCTTTGGAAAGTGTCTGTTCATATGTTTTGCCCATTTTATAATAGGGTTGTTTGTTTTTTTCTTTTCAGGACGTTTGAGTTTCTTGTAGATCCAGGATGTTAAGCCTTTGTCAGGCTTGGTGTTGGCAAATACTTTTTCCCAGTCTGTAGGCTGTCTCCCTGCTCTCTGGATGGTTTCTTTGGCTATGCAGAGGCTTGTCAGTTTAATAAGGTCCCACTTGTCTATCTTCTCTCTCATGACTTGTGGGTTTTGGGTTTTGTTCAGGAATTGGATGCCAGTTCCGATTTCCTTGACGGTATGACCTTCATTTTCTAAGGTTCTTATGGTTTGAGGTTTTACATTTAGGTCTCTCATCCATTTGGAGTTAATCTTTGTTTATGGGGATAGATAGGGGTGCTGTTTCAATCTTCTGCATATGGTCAGCCAGTTTTCGCAGCACCATTTACTGAATAGGTTCTCCTCTCCCCGGTGGTAATTGGTGGAGGCTTTGTTGTACATGAATTGATTGTGGAATTG
>NW_007261514.1:14651-17489 GCF_000164805.1 Carlito syrichta
TTCGATCTTTACCTGACTTGGGTATCAATGTGATGTTGGCTTTGTAAAATGATTTGGGGAGAATTTCATCTTTGTCAATCACCTGGAATACCTTCCGTAGGATTGGAATCAGCTCCTCCTTAAATGTCTTGTAGAATTCTGCTGGAAAGCCGTCTGGACCAGGGCTTTTTTTGGTAGGAAGTCTTCTTATTACATAGTCTATTTCCTTGATTGTTATTGGTCTATTTAGGGTCTCAATTTCTTCTTGTTCTAACCTAGGTAGGTTGTGTAATGTCAGAAAGTCCTCCATTTCCTTAAGGTTTTCAAGTTTGTTTTCATACAAGTGTACGTAGAAGTCTCCAATGATCTTTTGTATTTCTTCAGGGTCAGATGTGACTTCATCTTTTGTGTTTCTGATTGTGCTTATTTGGTTTTTTCTCGTTTTTTCTTGGTCAGTCTAGCTAGGGGACCATCGATCTTGTTTATCCTTTCAAAGAACCAGCTTTTTGGTTCATTGATTATTTTTTGTATTATCTTTTTGTCTTCTATGTCTTGGATTTGGGATTTTATTTTGGTGATCTGGATTCTTCTGCTGAAATTAGGGTTTTTGTGGTCTTGGTTTTCCAATTCTCTAGATGGCTTGTTAAGTTGTTAATTTGTGTTCCTTCCATTTTCTTCATGTGGATTTGTAGGGATATAAATTCCCCTCTTACTACATATTTTAAGGCGTCCCAGAGATTTTGTTAAGATGTTTCTTCATTTTCATTTATTTCCAGGTATCTTTTGATCTCTGTTTTGATTTCATCATTGATCCAGGATTTGTTTAGTATCACACTGTTTAGTGTCCAAATCTTTGTGAGTTTTGGGGGGACCTTGTTGGTGTCAATGTATATTTTTATTCCACTGTGGTCCGAGAAGGTGCATGGTAGAATTTAAATCCTTTTAAATTTGCTTATGCTTGATTTGTGTCCAATTATGTAGTTGATCTTACAATATGTTTCATGCGGTGATGAGTAGAATGTGTATTCTGTGGTCTTTTGATTGAGTGTTCAGTAAGTATCAATTAAGTCCATTTGGTCCAGTCTCATTGAGGTTCTGGATCTCCTTGCTGATTTTTTTCCTGATGATCTCTCTAGGGTTGTGAGTGGGGTATTAAAGTCCCCAGTTATGATGGTATTAGAGTCAATACCTTTCTTTAGTTTTCTTAGAAGTTGCTTTATGAAAGTTGGTGCACCAATGTTGGGTGCATATATGTTTAGGATAGATATTTTTTGTTGATGAAGTGAACCTTTTATCATTATGTAGTGGCCCTCTGTATCTTTTCTAATTTTTGATAGCTTAATGGTATTTGTCTGAAATTAGAATTGTGACTCCTCCTTTCTTTTGTGTTTCATCTGCCTGAAAATTTGTTTCCCATCCTCTTACTTTGAGTGTTGATATGTCCTTTCTAGTGAGATGGGTCTCTTGAAGGCAGTATATTATTGCGTGGTGATAGTTTATCCATTTTGCCGTTTTGTGTCTTTTCTTTTTTTTATCAATATTTTTTATTATGGTTTTGTGGGGTACAGTTGAGGGTTAGGTGTACAATTAAGTTTCGTTCAGGCATCCTGTTGATTAGAGGTGTTTTCCCATCCCCAGACAGATATTTGCTACTATTAAGCCCATTCCCCCCCTCATAGTCTCCCAGTACCGTCAGTCATTTTCTTTTCTTTTTTTATAATCAGTATTTTATTATGATTTGGTGGGGTACAGTTAAGGGTTAGGTATACAGATACATTTCATTCAGGCACCCTATTGGTAAGAGGTGCTTCCCCATCCCCAGACAGATATTTGCTCGTAAATCCCATCTCCCTTCCCCCCATAGTTTCTCACTATCGTCAGTCATTTTCTTATAGTATTAGGTTGGATGTTCAAGGTCCATTATATGGGTGAGAACATGTGATACTTGGACCTTTGTTTTTGTGAGAGGTCACTCAGTATTATCATCTCTAGTTCCATCCAGGTTGCTGCAAAGTTCTTGATTTTGTTCTTTTTTATGGCTGCGTAGTATGCCATCGTGCATAATGTACCACATTTTTCAATCCAGTCCTCTTTGATGGGCAGCATGGTTGCTTTCAGGTTCTTGCTATTGAGAACAATGCTGTGATAAACATACTTGTGCAGGTGTCTTTTTATAGAGTGATTTGTGTCTTCCGGATATATTTCCAGTAGGGAGATTGTAGGGTTGTATGGGAGGTTGATATTTAAAGCTTTTACGAATTGACACACTGCTTTCCACAGAGGTTGCAGTAGTTTACACTCCCACCAACTGTGTAGAAGTGTTCCCTTTTCTCCATACCCTCTCCAGCAGCTGTTATTCTTTGAGTTGTTGATAATTGCCATTCTGACTGAAGTTAGGTGGTATCTCAGTGTGGTTTTGATTTTCATCTCCCTGATGATTAGTGAGGTTGAACATTTCTTCATGTGTCTGTTGGCTGCTCACATGTCTTCCTTTGTGAAGTGTCTGTTCATGTCTTTTGCCCATTTTATAATGGGGTTGTTTGTTTTTTTCTTTTCAGCACGTTTGAGTTCCTTATATATCAAAGATGTTAAGCCTTTGTCTGACCTGGTGTTGGCAAATACCTTTTCCCAGTCTGTAGGCTGTCTCCTTGCTCTCTTGATGGTTTCTTTGGCTTTGCAGAATCTTGTCATTTTAATAAGGTCCCACTTGTCTATCTTCTCTCTTATGACTTGTTGGTTTTGGGTTTTGTTCAGGAATTGAATGCCAGTTCCGATTTCCATGAAGGTATTTCCTTTATTTTCTAAGATTCTTATGGTTTGAGGTTTTACATTTTGGTCTCTGATCCATGTGGAGTTAAC
>NW_007261515.1:0-4407 GCF_000164805.1 Carlito syrichta
ATAAGCAATCATCCTTATATGAGTCCTCAATCCCATAAACTACAGGCCGTCTTCCTAAGAGGTAATCACGAATCAGGTTATTGAAGTAGGAATCTGGGTAATGGGAGTCCTCACATAAAGGAAACTTCACTGCCTATTGCTAAGTCAGAATAAGAAATCTGCGTTTCTCGGGACCTCAATCCCAAAAAACCTTAAAGTCATCTTGCTATGGGCTAAACACGAATCATGGTGTTTTAGGGCATGAATCTGGAAAAAGAGACCTTATTTACAGGCAACTACTTGACCTATTGCTATGAAACAAGAAGGAATCTGAGTTACACGAGTCCTCAATCCCAAAAATCTACAGAGCATCTTGGAAAGTTCTAAAAGAATCAGAGTTTTGAAGCAGGATGTATCTAATGAGATTCTTAATATATAGGAAAATACACAGCCCCTTGCCAAGGAAGAAAAAGAATCGGAGTTATAGCAGTCCGCAGTCCTTAAAATTAACAGGCCGTGTGCTGTGGTCTAAACAAGAATCAGGGTTTAGAAACTGGAACATAGGTAATAGCAGTGCTCATATGCAGAACCTATATTATCTCTAGCTAAGGAGAACTAAGAAACATCTTTTATACGGTTCTTCCATCCCAATATCTACATGACATCTTGCTAATGGCAAAACAAGAATCAGGGTTTCCAAACAGGATTCTGGGGAAAGGGAGTCCTCATATACAGGACATTACACGGACCCCTGGGTAAAGAAGAATAAGGAATCTGTGATACACAAGTCCAGAATCCGAAAAATTCTCAGGGAGTCTTGCTGCGGTATAAACAAGAATCAAGGTTTTGAGCTCGTCTCATGTTTCAGAGATATTTGGCTTGTGGGTATTATGAATCAGTCATTTCAGGACTCCAACAACATTCTGGTCCTCTTGAGAGTTGTATTCTGGTATCTGGTAGTACAAATCCCTTAAGTTTCTAGGGACAATTCTGGCCAGACTACCTGAAAAAAAGTATCATATTGCCGTATTTATATGTAACTTTGGTCTTAAGATGAACTTGGTAATCCTTAAATTTCCGTTTGTACTTTATTTGTAGAGGGGCCGAGGATTTTGCAGTTACCAAATATGTAGTACGTATTATTAAAATGTAACCAGAATCCATGGATTCCAAGTCCCTAGGAAATATATGGGCATCTGCATTTTTGTACACAGAGGTTTGGAATCCACATGGACAGGGAAATTCAGGGCACCTTGCTGAGAACGAAAAGGGAATCCGGTTCTTGGAGTTTCTATCGCCTAAATCTACTAAGTCTCTTGATATGGTTTAATCAGCAATCTGGGCTTCTATGTCGCCACACGTTTAGTGTGTCTTTTGAATAGGGACCAGGAATCTAGGGTTCCAAATCCTCAAGAACCTTATGGGAGTCTTTTCTTGATATCCAAGCAACTGAAATTCTAGGTCACCAGGAAATATCTTGTCGTCTTGCAGAGAATGAAGCAGGAATTTCAGTAATGGGAGTCCTCATATACAGAATACTACATCACCTGTTACTACGGAAGAATAAGGAATCTTGGTTACACGAGGCCTCCATCCCAAAAACCTACACACTGTCTTGCTAAGAGATAACCACCATTCAGGTTTTGGGAGTAGGAATCTGGATAATGGGAGTCCTCATATACAGGAAACTGCACTGTGTATTGCTGAAGGAGCATATGGAATCTGGTTTACATGTGTCCTCCATCCCAATAAAACTTCAGGGTTTCATGCTAAGGGTTAAACACGAATTTGGGTTTTTGAAGCATAAACCAGGGAAATGAAATCCTCATATACAGGGAAATGCACTGATATTTCTTACAAAAGTATAAGGAATGTGGGTGACATGTTTTCTCAATCTCCAAAAAAGTATAGGGCGTTTTCCTAAGATCTAAACAAGAATCAAGCTTTCGAAACATGTATCTGTGAACAGGAGTAGTCATATACAGGTAACTGCATGGCTGTTGCTAAAAGTAAGAAATCTGGTTTATACGAGTCCTCAGTCCTGAAAATCTACAGGGCATCTTGCTGACAGCTCAAGAAGTATCAGGGATTCGAGACTTGAATGTGACTTGAATGTGGGTAATAGCAATCCTCAATTCAGGAAACTACAAGGCCTCTTGCAAATAAAAGAGAAGAAATCTGTTTTACATGGTTCCTCTATCAAAAAATCTACATGACTTCTTACTAAGGGCTAAACAAGATCATGGTTTCAAAACAGGAATGAAGGGAAAGGCAGTCCTCACATACAGGACACTACATGGCCTCCAACTAAGTACGAATAAAGAATCCTTGTACGCACCCTCAATCCACAAAGTTCCCAGGTTGTCTGTTATGGGACAAACAAGAAACAGATCTTCGAGCTCTCCAAATGTTTTAGAGCAATTTAGCATTGTGATATTATGAATCGGTCATTTCGTGACTCCAGCAACATTCTGGTCCTCTTAAAAGTTGTAAATGGAATTGGGCATTCCAAGTCCGTTAGGTTCCTCAGAACATCTAAGGCCAGATTCCAGGACAAAAAAAATCTTCTTGCCATATTTGGATGTAACTCTGGTCTTAAGGTGAACTCTGTAATACTTCCCTTTCCGTGTCACTTTTAATTTTGAGACGGGACAAGGGTTTTGCACTTGCCAAATGTTTACTATGTACTTTTAATGGTAACCAGGAATCATGGAATTCACGATCCTAGGAAACTTCTGGGCATCTGTCTTTTGATATACTGAATTTGGAATCCAAATCGACAGGAAAAATCAGGGCATCTTACAGAGAATAAAAAGGAAATCCGGTGTAGGTGTTCTCATTTTCCGGAATCTACATAGTCTCTTGATAACGTTTAATCAGCAATCTTGGCTTCTGGGTCCCCACATTTTCAGAACTACTTGCTCCATGGATATGCTAAGTCTCTTATTACCGATCCTCAGGATTTTTCTGGTCCTCTTGTTAGTTGTAATCAAGTATTTGGCCCTAGAAATCTTTTTGTTTCCTGGAACCATCTACGACCATAATCATATTCCCTACAAAAAAAGGTACATTGGTACAAAATTCTTCGATTCATGTGACCTCAAAGTACAGAAAATACTTGTGAGTGGGTTGGTAGGTATTGGGGTTTTGGGTTTGGATTATTCCACATTTTGGGAAGGTCTTGTGAAGGGGAACCAGGAATCTTGAATTCCAGTTCCAAAAGAAAAATATGGACGTCTTTCTCTTGATATCGAGGAAAATGGAATTCTCGGTCACCAGGAACTATCTCAGCATCCTGCAGAGTGAAGCAGGAAGTTGGGTAATGGAGGTCGTCATATACAGGAAACTACACGTCATATTGCTAAGGAACTATAAGGAATCTTCCTTATATGAGTCCTCAATACCAAAAACACCTGGCCGTCTTCCTAAGACTTAATCACGAATCAGGTTTTTGAAGTAGGAATCTGGGTAATGGGAGTCCTCACATAAAGGAAACGTCACTGACTATTGCTTAGTTTGAATAAAGAATCTTCGTTTCTCGGGTCCTCAATCCCAAAAAAGGTTTAGGTCATCTTGCTATGGGTTAAACACGAATCATGGTGTTTTCGAGCATGAATCTGCAAAATGGAGTCCTTATTTACAGGCAACTACATGATCCATTGCTAAGAAAGAATAAGGAATCTGGGTTACACGAGTCCTCAGTCCCAAAAATCTACAGAGCATCTTGGAAAGTTCTAAAAAGAATCAGAGTTTGGAAACAGGATGTATCTAATGAGAGTCCAAATATGCAGGAAAATACACAGCCCCTAGCCAAGGGTGAAAAAGAATCAGGGTTATAGCAGTCCTCATTCCTTAAAATCAACAGGCCATCTGCTGTGGGCTAAACAAGAATGAGAGTTTAGAAGCTGGAACATAGGTAATAGCAGTCCTCATATGCAGAATCTATATGATCTCTAGTTAAGGAGAACTAGGAAACCTCTTTTACATGGTCGTCCATCACAATATCATTATGACATCTTGATAATGGCAAAACAAAAATCAGGGTTTCCAAACAGGATTCTGTGGAATGGGAGTCCTCATATACAGGACATTACACAGCCCCTCGGTAAAGAAGAATAAGGAATCTGTGATACACTAGTTCACAATCCGAAAAATTCTCAGCGTGTCTTGTTGTGGTAAAAACAAGAATCAAGGCATCAAGCTCGTCTCATGTTTCAGAGATATTTGGCATGTGGGTATTATGAATCAGTCATTTCAGGACTCCAGTAACATTCTGGTCCTCTTGACAGTTGTATTTGGGTATTTGGTAGTACAAGTCCCTTGGATCCTCGGGACATTTAAAGCCAGTTTCCCATAAAAAAGAATCATACTGCCGTTTTGGAAGTAACTTTGGTCTTAAGATGAACTTGGTAATCCTTAAATTTCCGG
>NW_007261515.1:4753-7046 GCF_000164805.1 Carlito syrichta
CTGAGAATGAAGCAGGTATTTCAGTAATGGGAGTCCTCATATACAGAACACTACACTACCTGTTGCTACGGAAGAATAAGGAATCTTAGTTACACCAGGCCTCCATCCCAAAAAGCGACAGATTGTTTTGCTAAGAGATAACCACGATTCAGGTTTTGGGAGGAATCTGGATAATGGAAGACCTCATATACAGGAAACTGCACTGTCTATTGCTTAAGGAGAATACGGAATCTGGTTTACACTTGTCCTCCACCCCAATGAAACTTCAAGGTTTCTTGCTAAGGGCTAAACACGAATTTAGGTTTTTGAAGCATAAACTAGGGAAATGAAATCCTCATATCCAGACAAATGCACGGACTTTTCCTAAGAAAGAATAAGGAATGTGGATGTCATGATTTCTCAATCTCCAAAAAATATACGGCATCTTATTAGGATCTAAACAAGAATCAAGCTATCGACGCATGTATCTGAAAACAGGAGTACTCATATACAAGTAACTGATGGCTGCTGCTAAAGATAAGGAATACCGGTTATACGAGTCCTCAGTCCTGAAAATCTACAGGGCATCTTGCTGATGGCTAAAGAAGATACAGGGATTCGAGGCATGAATGTGGGTAGTACCAATCCTCATATAAGGAAACTACATGGCCTCGTGCTAATATAAGAGAAAAAATGGTAACTAGGCATCATGGAATCCATGAACCTAGGAAACTTCTTGGCAACTGTCTTTTGATACACTGAATTTGAAATACAAATCGACAGGAAATATCAGGGCATCTTCCTGAGAATTAAAAGGAAATTCGTTTCTAGGAGTTCTCATTTTCCGGAATCTACAGGGCCTTTTGAAAAGGTTTAATCAGCAATCTGGGCTTCTGGCCCCTAAATTTTCAGAACTACTTGCTCCGTGGGTACGCTAAATCTGTCATCATATTGCTAAGGAAGTATAAGGAATCTTCCTTATATGAGTCCTCAATCCCAAAAACTACAGGCCGTCTTCCTAAGACGTAACCACGAATCATGTTTTTGCAGTAGGAATCTGGGTAATGGGAGTCCTCACATAAAGGAAACTTCACTGCCTATTGCTAAGTAAGAAAAGGAATCTGCGTTATTCGGGTCCTCAATCACAAAAAATCTTAAGGTCATCTTGCTATGGGCTAAATACGAATCAAGGTGTTTTCGAGCATGAATCTGGAAAATGGAGTTCTTATTTACAGGCAACTACATGACCTTTTGTTAAGAACGAATAAGGAATCTGGGTTACATGAGTCCTCAATCCCAAAAATCTACAGAGCATCTTGGAATGTTCTAAAAAGTATCAGAGTTTCAAAGCAGAATGTATCTAATGAGAGTCCTAATATACAGGAAAATACACAGCCCCTTGCCAAGGGTGTAAAAGTATCGGGGTTATAGCAGTCCTCAGTCCTTAAAATCAACAGGCCATATGCTGTTGGCTAAACAAGAATCAAGGTTTAGGACATCTTGCTGATGGCTAAAGAAGATTCAGGGATTCGAGGCATGAATGTGGGTAGTACGAATCCTCATATATAGGAAACTACATGGCCTCGTGCTAATATAAGAGAAAAAATCTCTTTTCACGGTTCGTCTAAAAAATAACTCCATGACTTCTTACTAAGGGCTAAACAAGAATCAGGGTTTCGAAACAGTAATCAAGGGAAAGAGAGTCTTCACATACAGGACACTACATGGCCTCCAACTAATTACGAATAAAGAATCATTTTTGTACACGCTTTCAATCCAAAAAATTCCCAGGTTGTCTGCTATGGGACAAACAAGAAACATATCTTCAAGCTCCCCAAATGTTTCAGGGCAATTTAGCATTCAGAAATTTTGAATCGGTCATTTCAGGACTCCAGCAAACTTCTTGTCCTCTTAAAAGTTTTAAACAGAATTGGGCACTCCAAGTCCGTTAAGTTCCTCAGAACAACCAAGGCCAGATTCCGGGACAAAAAGAATCTTCTTGCTGTATTTGGATGTAACTCTGGTCTTAAGGTGAACCCTGTAATCTTTCCTCTTCCGTGTCTCTTTTCATTTTGAGATGGCTCAAGTGTTTTGCACTTGCCAAATGTTTACTACGTACTTTTAGTGGTAACGAGGAATCATGGAATCCACGAACCTAGGAAACTTCTGGGCATCTGTCTTTTGATATACTGAATTTGGAATCCAAATCTACAGGAAAAATCAGGGCACCTTACTGAGAATTTAAAGAAAATCCCGTTCAAGGAATTCTCATTTTCCGGAATGTACAGGGACTCTTGATAAGGTTTAATCAGCG
>NW_007261515.1:7129-7377 GCF_000164805.1 Carlito syrichta
GGGCATCTTGCTGAGAACGGAAAGGGAATCTGGTCTTGGATTTCTCAATCGCCTAAATCTGCAAGGTCTTTTGATAAGGTTTAATCAACAATCTGTGTTTCTAAGTTGCCGCATTTAGGTGTGTCTTTTGAAGAGGGACCAGGAATCTTGGGTTCCAATTACTGAAGAACTTTATGGGAGTCTTTCTTATGATATCCAAGCAACTGGAATTCTAGGTGACCAGGAAATACCTTGGCGTCTTGCTGAGA
>NW_007261516.1:0-6739 GCF_000164805.1 Carlito syrichta
TCAGCTAGGTAGTTAAGTCAGCTAGCCAGCTAACTACCCAGTTAACAAGCTAATTAAGTTATCTTGTTAGACAACTAGATAGTTTGTTTGCTAGCAAGTGTTGTCAGTTTGATAGCCAGCTAGCTAGTAAGCTAGCTAGTTAAGTCAGCTAGCAAATCAGCTAGTTATTTTTCTAACTAGTCGGCTAGCAACTCATCTAGCTATTCAGCTAACTAGTGGGATTGCTCACTTTCCATGAGGACAGCTAATGAGTCAGCTGATTCGCCTGCCAACCAGTCCGCAAACTAGTTGGCTCACTTGCCAGACAATAGGTCAACTAACTTCTCAGATTGCTTGCAGGCCAAGAGGTCAGCTAACTTGTCAGCTTCCTCACCAGCCAACTAGCTAAGTCAGCTCACCAGTTGGTTTGCTTGCCTGTCGTCTCGTTAAGGCAGCTCACCCGTCAGTTCACTGGCAGGCCGACTAGTTAACTTGGCTTACCGGTAGGCTCAACTGTCAGTCAATTAGTTAAGTCTTCTGAACTGTTGGCTCACTCGCCAGCTGACAAGTCAGCTCACTCGGCGGCCTATTAGTTAAGCCAGCTGACAGTTCGGCTCACTTTCTGGCCGACTAGTTAAATCAGCTGACAAATCGGATTACTCACTGGCCGACAAGTTAAGTCAGTTGTCAATTTGGCTCAATCACCGGCCGACTTGTTAAGTCAGCTCACCTGTCGGCTCACATGCAGACCGAATAGTTAAGTCAGCTAACTGGGTAGACTAGTAGCCAGCCTACTAGTTGAGTAAGCTAACCAATCAGATGGCAAGTTGGCCAACTTGTCAGCTGTTAAGTTAGCTCAGCTAACTAGTAAGCCTACTAGTTACGCCAGCTAAATAGTTGGTCAAGTAGTTGGCAGAACCGTTAGTTCAGCAAACCAGCATTCCAACTAGTTAACCGAGCTAAGTATTGGGCCAACTCGTCAGTCAACACTTTTCCCTAGCTAACTAGTCAGCTGTCTAATCGGCGAACTTCTTAACCAGCTAACAAGTCAGCCGTGTAGTCAACCAATGTGTTAAACCAGCTAATTATTCAGCCGACCCGTAAGCCAACAAGTAAAGTCATCTAGCTAACTCTTTAACGAACTAGTTAAGTCAAGTCAGCTAATATACTCATTTGTCAACTAGTTAAAACAGTTAGCTAATTCATTAACCAAGTCGTTAAATCAGCTAGCTATCTTGTTAACCAACTAGTTAAGTCAGTTAACTAAGTCTGCAAGCTAACCAGTTAGCTACCTAAGTCAGCTAGCTAAGTCAACTATCTCACTATTTAGGTAACTATTTAAGTCAGATACTTAAGTCTGCTACCTAACTCGTTAGTTAATTAGTTAATCAGCTAGTTAATCAGCTAGTTAAATAGTTAGCTAACTTTTTAATTCAGTTCGTTAAATCAGCTAGCTAACTGGTTAAGTCAGCCAGTTAATTCATCTAGCTTAATATTTAAGTCAGTTAGATATGTAAGCTAGTTGAGTCAGCTTTCTTACTTAGTCAGCTGGTTAAGAAATCTAGATGCTCGTTAGCTAACGGGTTAAGTCAGCAGGTTGAGTCAGGTAGTTAGCTAGTTAACTGTAAGGTTAAGTCAGCTGGTTGAGTCAGCTAGCTAGCTAGTTAGCAAACGGGTTGAGTCAGCTGGTTGAGTAGACTAGCTAGCTAGTTAGCTAACGAGTTAAGTCAACTGGATGAGTCAGATAGCTAGCTAGTTAACTAACGAGTTAAGTTAGCTGTTTGAGCAACTAGCTAGCTTGTTAGTTAACGATTTAAGTCAGATAATTAAGAAAGATAGCTAACACTTTAGATAACGTGTAACCTAACTAGCTAGCTAGCTGGTTAAGTCAGCTGGCTAGTCAACTGTCTAGCTACTTAAGTCACCTAGTTAAGTCAGCTCACTGGCCAGCAGGTTAACTAGGTTGTTATGTAGTTAAGTCAGCTGGCAAGCTAGCAGGCTATGTAAGTAGGAAGCTAGTTAAGTCAGCTGAGTAGTTAATTGAACTGGCTAGAAAGCAGGCCACCTAATAAAGACAGCTAGTTATGACAGGTAGTGACCTAGTTAAGTCAGTTTCGTAGCCAGCTGGCTAGCTAATTAAGTCAGCCACTTAAGTCAACTGGCTATCCAGGTGGCTGAAGAGGTAGAAAGCTAGTTGTGACAGCTGGCTAGCCAGCAGGATTACTAGTTAATTCAGCTAGTTAGTCACCTGGCTGGCCTGCTACCTATCTCGTTAATCAACTACTTAAGTCAACTGGCTAACCAGTTGGCTAGCTAGTTAAGTCAACACGTTTAGTCAGTTGCCTAGCCTGTTCGCTAGCGAGTTAAAAAGTTAGTTATGTCATTTTGCTAAACAGCTGGCTAGCTACTTATTTCAGTTAGTTAAGTCAACTGGCTAGCTAGGCAGCTAGCTAGTTAAGTCTGCTAGTTATGTCAGTTAGCTGGCTAGTTAAGTCATCTAGAAAGTCAGCTAGCTAGCTAGATAGCTAGCTAGGTATCTAGCTAGCTAGATAGCTAGCTAGGTATCTAGCTAATTATTTCAGCTGGTAAAATCAGCTGTCTAGCTAGTTCAGTCAGCTAGTTAAGTCAACTGTCTAGCCAGCTGCCTAGGTGGTTAGCAACTCGTTAAATCAACTGGCTAGTCAGCTGGCTAGCTACTTATGTCACCTAGTTATGTCAGCTCGCTAGCCATCAGGATACCTAGGTAACTAGATAGATGAGTCAGCTGGCAAATATGTGGCAAACGTATGTAGTTAAATGGTTACATCCTTTGACTAGCCACCTGAATAGTTAGTGTTATCAGCTAGTTAGATCAGCTGGCTAGTCAGCTGGCTAATGAGTTCAGTCACGTAGTTGAGTCAACGGGCTAGTCATCTGGCTAGCTGGTTAATTCTGCTAGATAATTCAAGTGGCTATCCAACTGGCTAGATAGGTATTTAGCTAGTTAAGTCAGCTTGCTAGTCAGTCTGCTAGCTGGTTATGTCAGCTAGAAAATTCAGCTGGCTAGCCACCTGGCTAGGTAGGTAGCTAGCTAATTAAGTCAGCCAGCTAGCCAGCTAGCCAGTCAACTACTCGTCAGACAGTTAAGTCTGCTAGCTAGCCAGCTACCTAGTTAAGTCATCTATTTCGTTAAGTTAGCTCACCAGCTAACAAGCCAGTTATCTAGCTAGTTGTGTCAGCTGGTAGACAGCTGGATAGCTTGTTTGCTAGCTAGTTATTTCAGCTAGATAGCCAGCTAGCTAGTCAGCTAGCTAGTTAAGTCAGCTAGCAAATCAGCTAGTTATTTATCTATCTAGTCGGCTACCAACTCAGCTAGCTGGTCAACTAATTAGTGGACTGGCTCGCTTTCCATCAGGTCAGCTAACTAGTCAGGTACATCGCCTCCCAACTGGCCAGAAGATTTGTCAGCTCACTAGACATTCAACACGTCAACTAACTTGGCGGCTCACTCGCAAGCCAACAGGACAGATAACTACTCACCTTGCTTGCCAGCTTACTAGTTAAGTCAGCTCACATGTTGACTCACTCGCCAGGCAACTTGTTAAGGCAGCTCACCCATTGGTTCACTTGTTGGTCAGTTATTTAAGTTGGATCACCGGTCAACTCACTCACCAGCGGACGTGTTAATTCTTCTGACCAGTCAGCTCACTCGCCAGTAGACTAAATTCGGCTGACCATTCAGCTCACACACCGGCCAACTAGTTAAGTCAGCTCACCAGTTGGCTCACTCACAGGCCGGCTACTTAAGTCAGCTGACAATTCGGCTAGATCACTGGCTCTCTAGTTAAGTCAGATGACCAGTCAGCTAACTCACCAGTGGTCTCGTTAAGTCAGCTCACCCATAGCTCACTCGCTGGTCTACTAGTTAAGTCAGTTAACTGGTTAGCTGAGCAGCCTGCCAACTAGTTAAGTCAGCTATCCAATCGCCCGACTAGTCAGTCAACTTGTCAACTGACAAGTCAGCTAACTAGTCAACCAACAAGTTATGCAAGCTAACTAGTCTGTGAACCATTAGGCTGACTACTTAGGTCAGTAAACCAGCAGACAACTAGTTAACTGAGATAACTAGTGGGCCAACAACTCAGTGAACCCGTTGACCCAACTAACTAGTCGGCCAATTAGTGGTCCGACTTGTTAAGCCAGCTAGCAAGTCGGTCAAGTAGTCAGCCAATGTGTTAAATGAACTAAGCAGTCATCTGACTCATCGGCTAAAAAGTTAAGTCACCTAGCTAACTTGTTAACCAAGTAGTCAAGCCAGTTAGCAACTCGTTTCCCAACAAGTTAAAAAAGTTGACTAACTCGTTAACCAATTAGTTAAGTCAACTACCTATCTCGTTATCAAAGTAGGTAAGTCAGCTGGCTAAGTCAGCTAGCTAAATAGCTAGCTAGCTAAGTCAGCTAGCTCACTAGTTAGCTACCATTTAAGACAGCTACTTAAGTCTGCTACCTAACTAGTTAGCTAATTATTACATCAGCTAGTTATTCAGCTGTATAAATAGTTAGGTAACTATTTAATTCAGGTAGGTAATGCAGCTAGCTAATTAGTTAACTTAGCCAGTTAAGTCAGCTAGCTAAATAGTCAAGTCAGCTAGTTAAGTCAGCTTTCAAAATTAGTCAGCTGGTTAATACAGCGAGCTAGTTAGTGAGCTAATGGGTTAAGTCAGCAGGTTGAGTGAGGTAGTTAGCTAGTTAACTAACGGGTTGTCAGCTGGTTGAGTCAGCTAGCAAGTTAGCAAACGTATTGAGTCAACTGGTTGAGTAGGCTACCTAACTAGTTAGCTGACAAGTTGTCAGCTGGTTTTGTCAGCTAGTTAGCTTGTTAGCTAATGAGTTAAGTCAGATGATTAAGACACCTAGCTAGAATGTTAGATACCGAGTAAGCTAACTAGTCAGCTAGCTGGTAAAGTCAGCCAGCTTGCTAGCCAGCTAACTATTTAGGTTAGCTTGTTAGATAGGTAGCTAGCTAGTTAGCTAAAAATTTATGGTAGCTGGCTAGCTAGGTAGAGAGCTAGTTAAGTCAGTTGGCTAGCTAGGTGGTTATCTGGTTAATTCAGCTAGTTAAGAGAACTGGCAAAACAACTAGCAAGGTGGATAACTAGATAGTTAAGTAAGCAAGATAGCTACCTGGCTAGCTAGTGATTTATACAAGTTAAGTCAGCTGGCTAGCCAACTGGCTAGCTGGTTAAGTCAGCTAGCTTACTCAGTTGTCTAGCCAGCTGGCTACATAGTTAGCTAGCTGGATAAGTCAGCTTGCTAGTCAGCAGGCTAGCTGTTCAATGCAACTAGTTAATTCTGCTGGCTAGCCTGCTGGCTAGGTAGGTAGCTAGCTAGTTATGTGAACTGGCTAGTCAGCTAGCTAGCTTAAGTCACCTGAGTCAGACGGCTAGCCATCTGGCTAGGTAGGTAGCCAGCTACTTTAGTCAGTAAGTCAGCCTTAGTTTGGTAAGTCAACTAGTTAAGTCAGCTGGCAACCAGCTAGCTGGTACTTAACTCTACTCATTAAGACAGTTGGCAATACAGCTGGTTATGTAGTTAAAAAACTAGTTAAGTCAAATGGCTAGCCATTTGGCTAGCTAGTTATTTCAGCTAGTTAAGCCATATGGATAGCTAGGTAGATAGCTGGTTAAGTTAGGTAATTAAGTCAGCTTGCTACCTAGTTAGTCAGCAAGTTAAGACAGCTGGTTAGATAGCTGGCTAGGTGGGTAGCTAGATAGTTAAGTCAGGTGTCTAGAAAGTGAGCTAGCTAGTTAAGTAACTTAGATAAGTCAGCTCACTATCCAGCAGATTAGCTAGGTAGCTAGTTAAGTAAGTCAGTTGACAAGCCAGCGGGCTATGTAGGTAGCTAGCTAGTTAAGTCAGCTGGCTATCCAGCTGGCTAACTAGTGAAGTCATCTAGTTAAGTCAGCTGGCAAGACATCTGGCTAGCTAGGCAGCTAGATAGTTAAGTCAGCTGTCTAGCCTGCTGCCTAGCAATTTAAGTCACCTAGTTAGGTTAGCTGACTAGCAATCTGGATGGCTAGGGAGCTTGCTAATTAAGTGTTCTGGCAAGACAGCTGGCTAGCTACTTAACTCCAGTAGTTAAATCAGCTGGCTAGCCACCTGGCTAGCTATATAGCAAGATAGTTAATTCAGCTATCAAGCAGGCCAGCTATTTAAGTCAGCTACTTAAGTCTGCTGTGTAGCCAGCTGGCAATCTTGGTAGCGAGATAGTTAATTAAGTCATCTAGTTAAGTCAGCTGGCTAGCCAGCTAGCTAGCTAGGTTGAGAGGTAGTTAAGTCAGCTGGCTAGCCAGCAGTCTAACTAGTTAAGTCAGCTAGTTGAGTCAGCTGGTTAAACCAAGTAGTTAAATCAAATGGGTAGCCATCTGGCTAGCTAGGTAATGAGCTACTTAAGTCAGTTCACTAGCCAGGTAACTAGCTAGCTAAATCAGCTAGTTAATTCAGCTGGTTTCCAAGCTGGCTAGCTAGGCAACTAGCTAGTTAAGTCAGCTGGTTAGCCAACTGGCTAGCTGGTTAAATCAGCTAGTTAATTCAGCTGTCCAGGCAGCTGGCTAGCTAGTTAAGTCAACTATTAAACAGTTGGTTAGTCAGCTGTCTACCTGTTTATGTCAGTTAGTTAAGCCAGCTGACCAGCCATCTGGTGAGTTAGGTAGCTAGCTTGTTAAGTCATCTAGATAAGTCAACTGGCCTAGCTAGTAGCAAGCTATTTGTTAGCTAGTTA
>NW_007261516.1:7814-11938 GCF_000164805.1 Carlito syrichta
AGTTGGCTAGCCAGCTTGCTAGATAATTAAGTCAGCTAGTTAAGTCAGCTGACTCTCCAGGTGGCTAAAGAGGTAGAGAGCTAGTTCCATTAGCTGGCTAGCCAGCTGGATAACTAGTTAAGTCAGCTCATTTAGTCACCTGGCTGGCCAGGTATTTAAATACCTGGTATTTAAGTCACCTCATTAAGACTGCTGTCTAGCCAGCTCAGCAGTTAGTTAAGGTACTTAATCAGATGGCTAGACAGCTGGCTATGTAGTTATTTCAGCTTGTTAATTCGGCTGGCTAGCGAGTTAAGTTAAGTCAGCTATTTATTTCAGTTAGCTAGCAAGTTAAGTAAGCTTGTCAAGTCACCTGGTTAGCCAACAGCCTAGTTGTGTAGATAGCTAGTTAATTCAGCTGGCTAGCCAGCTGGTTAGCTAGTTAAGTCACCTAGTTAAGGCAGGTGGCTAGTCAGCTGGTAAGTTAGGTATTTAGGTAATAAAGTCTGCTAGAATGGCAGCGGGATACATAGGTAGCTAGATAGTTAAGTAGGCTGGCTAGACACCCGGCTAGCTATTGATATCAGCTAGTTATGTCAGCTGGCTAGCCATCTAGCTAACTAGTTTAGTCTTCTAGTTGTGTCAGCTGGCTAGCCAACTGGCTGGTTGCTTAAGTCAGCTAGTTAATTCAAGTGGTTAGCCATCTGCCTGGCTAGGTAGCTAGCAAGATATGTCAGCTGGCTAGCCAACTGGCTAGCTGGTAAAGTCAGCTAGTTAAGTGAGTTGGCTACCCACCTGTCTAGGTAGGCAGCTAGCTAATTATGTCAGCTGGCTAACCTTATGGCTAGCTAGTTAAGTCAACTAGTTAAATGAGCTGGTTAGTCATTTGTCTAGCTAGGTGGCTGGCTAGTTAAGTCAGCTGGCTAGTCGGAAGGCCATCTAGTTAAGTCAACCAGTTAAGTCAGCTGTTTAGCCGGCTGGTTTTGTAGTTGGCTGGCAAGTTAAGCCGGATGGTTAGCAGGCTTGTCATCTATGTGGCCTACTAGTTAAACCAGCTGACTAGCTGGCTGACCAGCAGGGTGGCTGGCTAGTCAAGGAGGCTTGCTATCTGACTGTCCAGACATTCAGCTGGCTATTTAAGCTGGCTGGCCAGCCAGCTGGCCAGCCTACTAGCTAGCAATCTGGCTGCCTAGCCAGCTAGCCAGCCAGGTAACTAGCTAGTTAAGCCAGCTAGTTATCCAACTATCTAGTCAGCTAGTTATGTCAGCTTGCTAGCCAGCTAGCTAGTTAAGTCAGGCAGCAAGTCAGCTAAAAATTCAGCTAGATAGTTAAATCAGCTATCTATGCAGGTTGCTAATCAGCTATCTAGTTAAGTCAGCTGCTTAGTCAGCTAGGTAGTCAGCTAGATAGTTAAGTCAGCTAGCCAGCTAACTAGTCAGTTAGCTGGCTAATTACATCAGTTATGTAGACAGTTAGATAGCTTGTTTGCTAGCTAGTTATGCCAGCTTGATAGTCAGCTAGCAAGTTATCTCAGTTAGCAAATCAGCTTGTTACTTAGCTAACTAGTTGGCTACCAATTCAGTTAGCTGATCAGCTAACTAGTGGGTTTGCTCACTTTCCATCAGATCAGCTAACTAGTCAGCTCACTCGCCAGCCAACAGACCAACTCACTTTTCGGTTTGCTTGCAGGCCAACAGGACAGCTAACTAGTCGGGTTGCTCGCCAGCTTACCTGTTAAGGCAGCTCACACTTTGGCTCACTTGCAGGCCGAGTAGATAAGTTGGCTCAACTGACGGCTCACTCATCGGCTGACTACATAAGTCTTCTGACCAGATAGCTCCCTCACCAGCTGACTAAAGTCAGCTGACCAGTCAGCTCATTTTCCTGCTGACTATTTAATTCAGCTGACCAGTTGGCTCACTTGCCGGTCGACTAATTAAGTCAGCTCACCAGTAGGCGACTAGACGGCCAAGTAGTTAACTAAGCTAACCAATCGGCTGACAAGTTGGCCCACTTTTCAGCAGACAAGTTAGCTCTGCTAACTAGTAGGCCAATAGTTAGGTCTGCTAACTAGTTGGCCAGATAGTCATCTGACTAATTAGGTCAGCAAACCAGCCAGGCAACTAGTTAAGCCAACTAGCTAGTGGGTCAACACGTCAGTCAGCTAGTTAACCCAGATAACCAGTCAGCTGACTATTCAGCCGACTTGTTAAACCAGCTAACACGTCGGCCTAGTAGTCAGCCAACGTGTTTAACCAGTGAAGTAGTAGGCCGAATCATCAGTCAACAGGTTAAGACACCCAGCTAACACTTTAACCAACTAGTTAAGTCAATTAGTTAACTCGTTTAACATCTAGTTAAAACAGATAGCTAACTCATTAACCAACTCGTTAATTCCGCTAGCTACCTCGTTAGCCAATTAGTTAAGTCAGTTATCTAAGTCAGCTAGCTGAAAAGGTAGCTAACTAAGTCAGCTAGCTCATTAGTTAGCTAACTATTTAAGTAAGCTACTTAAGTCTGGTACATAACTAGATAGCTAATTATTAAATCAGCTAGATATTCAACTAGTTAAATAGCTACATATTGAATTCAGGTAGTTAATTCAGGTAGCTAATGAGTTAAGTCGGCCAGTTGTCAGCTAGCTAAGTAGTTAAGTCACCTAGCTAAATCAGCTAGTTAAGTCAGCTTTCTAATTTGTCAGCTGATTAAGACAGCTAGCTATGTAGTTAGCTAAAGTGTTGTCAGCAGGTTGAATCAAGTAGTTAGCTAGTCAACTGACGTGTTAAGTCAGCTGATTGAGTCAGCTAGCTAGCTAGTTAGCAAACGGGTTGAGTCAGCTGCTTGAGTAGACTAGCTAGAAAGTTAACTGATGAGTTAAGTCAACTGGATGAGTCAGCTAGCTAGCTAGTTAGCTAAAGAGTAAAGTCAGCTGGTCGAGTCAGCTAGAAAACTTGTTAGCTAATGAGTTAAGTCAGATGATTAAATCAGCTAGCTAGCATGTTAGATAGCAAGCAAGCTAATTAGTAAGGTAGCTGGTTAAATCAGCTAGTTAGCTAGGCAGCTAACTAGCTTGTTAGATAAGTAGTTAGAAGGTTAGCTTAGTATTAAGTCAGCCAGCTAGCTAGGTATCTAGTTAGTTAGTTAAATAGTAAATCAGCTGGCTAACTAGGTAGCTAGCTCATTAAGTCAGCTAGTTAAGTCAGCTGGCTAGTTAGCTGGCTATCTAGGTAGTGTGCTATTTAAATCAGTTGGCTAGGCAGCTGGCTAGCTGGTTAATTCAACTAGTTAAGAGAGCTAGGTAGCCAACTGGCAAGGTAGATAGATAGCTAGTTAACTCAGCTAGATAGCTACCTTCCTAGCTGGTGATGTCAGCAAGTTAAGTCAGCTGAATAGTCAACTGGGTAGCTGGTTAAATCATCTAGTTTAGTCATCCGTCTAGCCAGCTGGGTAGGCAGGTAGATAGCTAGATAAGTCAGCTTATTAGCCAGCAGGCTAGCTGTTCAATTCACCTAGTTAATTTAGCTGGCTTGCCTGCTGGCTAGCTAGGTAGCTAGCTAGATTTGTTAGCTGGCTAGCCAGCTTGATAGCTTAAGTCAGTAAGGTAAGTCAGCTAGCTAGCCAGCTGGCTAGATAGGTATCCAGCTAGTTAAGTCAGCTGGATAGCCAGCTGAGGAGCTGGTTATGTCAGCTAGTTAAGTCAACTGGCAACCCACAGTCTAGGTAGGAAAGACAACTCATTAAGTCAGTTGGATATGCAGCTGGTGAGCTAGTTAAAAAGCTAGTTAAGTTAGATGGCCAGCCACCTGGCCAGCTAGTTATTTCAGCTGGTTAATTAAGCTGACTGACTAGGAAGCTAGCTATATAATTCAGCTAGTTATGTCAGCTGGGTAGCTAGTTAAGTCAGCTAGTTACGGCAGCTGGCTAGCTATATAGCTAGCAAGGTAGCTAGATGGTTAAGACAACTAGTTAACCCAGGTGTATAGCTAGGTACCTAGCTGGTTAAGTAAGCTAGTTAAGTCAACTTGCTATCTAGTTATGTCAGCAATTTAAGTCAGCTAGATAGCCAGTTGCCTAGCTGGGAAACTAGTTAGCTAAGTCAACTGACTAGCTAGTTATCTAGCTAGTTAAGTTACCTAGTTATGTTG
>NW_007261517.1:0-8658 GCF_000164805.1 Carlito syrichta
CTATCTAGCAACCTGGCTAACCAGGTGAGTTAAGTTGCTCTCTATGTCTCTAGCCACCTGGATAGCAAGTGACTTAATTAGCTAACAAAACTAGATTCCTGATGACTAGCCAACTGACTTAACTAGCTACCTACCCACTTAGCTTGCTGGATTGCAAGCCATCTTAACTACCTAACTACCTAGCTATCCTGCTGGTCAACAAGCTGAGTTAAGTAGGTGACTTTACTCGCTAGCCAGCTGGCTAGCCAGCTGACTTAAACCTAACTATCCAGCTTGGCAGCTGGCTCTCCAGCTGACTTAACTAACAGACAACTAGCTAACCAGCTGACTTAAATAGCTGACTTAAGTAGCTAGCTACCTAGCAAGCCAGCTGACTTAATTAGCGGATTCAACTTGCTAGCTACCTAACTAGCTGTCATATAGCTAGCTGACTTAACTAGCTGACTTGACTAGCTAGCTAGCTGATATATCAAGCTGACTTAACTAGCAAGATGCCTAGTTATCCAGCTGACTAAACTAGCTGAAATAACTGGCAAGCCATATGGCTACACGTCTCATGTAACAAGCTTTTTAACTAGATAGCAAGCTGGCGAGACAACTGATTTAACAAGCTGACTTAAATAGCTAGCCAACTGATTAGTCAACTGACAAAACTAGCTGACTTAACTAGCTGGGCAGCTGTCTAGCCAGGTGATTTTTTGCCTAGCTAACTAGCTAGGTGGTAGCCTAGCCAGCTGACTTAACTAGCTGACTTAACGAAGTAGCTAGCTGGCTAGCCAGCAGACTTAACTAGCTAGCTAACTAGCTAGACAGTTATATAGCCAACTGACTTAACCAGCTGACATAACTAGATTGACTGATGGCTAGGCAGCTGACTTTAGGTATCTACCTACATTTCTCACTGGCTTGTCAGCTGACTTAACTACCTCACTACCTAGCTAAACTGCTGGCCAGCGAGCTAACATAACTAGGTGACTTAGGTTGCTAGCCAACTAGCTAGCCAGCTGACTTAACTAGCTAGCCACCCTGCTAGGCAGCTGGTTTGCCAGCTGATTTAACTAACTGACTTAACTAGCTAGCCAGTTGGCTTAACTAGCTGATTTAACTAGCTAGTCAGCTGACTGCCAGCTGAATTAACTAGTTGATTTAAACAGCTAGCCAGGTGGCTAGCCAGCTGACTTAACTAGGTAGCTACCTACCTAGCTATCCAGCTAGCCAGCTGAATAAGCTACCTGACTTAACTAGATACCTATCTGCCATTACTAGCTTACTTATAGAGCTAGCTTCCTACCTGGCCAGTTGTCTTAACTAGCTAAAATATCTAGCTAGACAGATGGCTAGCCATCTGACTAAGTAACTTTTTAACTAGCTAAACAGTTGGATAGCTAACTGACTAAATGGAATGAAATAACTAGCTAGCCTGTCGGTTGCCAGGTGACTTAACAAGCTGACTTAACTTGCTAGGCAGTTTGTTGACAGCTGACTTAACTAGCTGACTTAAGCAGGTAGACAGCTGGCTAGCCAGCTGACTTAACTAGTTGGCTACCTATCTATCTAGCTGTCTACCCAGCTCACTTAACTAGCTTACTTAAGCTAGCAAGCTGGTTAGCCACCTCACTTAATTTGCTAGCTATCAACGTAGACAGCAGGCTAGTCAGCTGACTTAACTAGCTGACTTAAACAACTATTGTGCTGGCTAGCTAGCTGATTTATCTAGCTATCTACCTACCTAGCCAGCTGGCTAGACAGTTGACTAAACTAGCTGACTTAACCAGCTAGCCGGTTGGCTAACCAGCTGACTTAACTCGCTGACATCAGTAACAAGCCACGTAGCTATCTAGCTGGCTACCTACCTAATCAGTTGGCTAGCATGCTATCTTAACTAGCTTGATTAACCAGCTATCCAGCTGCTATCCAACTGACTTAACTAGCTCACTACCTAGCTAGGCAGCTGGTTAGCTAGCTGACATAAGGAACTGACTTAATTAGTAGCCACCTAGCTAGCCAACTGACTTAAATTGTTAGCTAACTAAGCTAGTTAACTAGTTAGCCAGCTGACTTAAATAATGAGATAACTAGCTTGCTACCTAGCTACCAAGCTGACTTAAATAGTTACCTTCCTTGCTAGCTAGCTATCTTAACCAGCTAGATAACTATTTGGCTTAATCTTTATCTAACGTGCTAGCTAGATGACTTAATCATCAGATTTATCTCGTTAGCTAATGAGCTGGCTAGCTGACTCAACCAACTGACTTAACTCATTAGATATCTAGCTAGCTATCTGACCATCCAGCTGACTTAACTCGTAAGCTAACTAGCTAGCTAGCCTAGTCAAGTAGCTGATTAAACCCATTTGCTAACTAGCTAGCTAGCTGTCTCAACCCGCTGAATTAACCCATTAGTTAACTAGCTAACAACCTTACTCAACCTGCTGACTTAGTTTAGCTAACTAGCTAGCTAGCTGTCTTAACCAGTTGACTAAATTAGAAGCTGTTTTAACTAGCTGACTTAGCTAGCTGACAACTACTTAGCTAGCTGAATTAACTGGCTTACTTAACTAGTTAGCTAGCTGACTTAACTACCTGAATTTTTTAGCTAACTATTTAACTGGCTGAATAACCAACTGACTTAATTAATTAGCTAACTAGTTAGGTAGATGATTAAGTATCTGAATTAAATAGTTAGCTAAATAGTGAACCATCTGACTTAGCTAGCTGACATAGCTAGTTAGTTAGCCAGCTGACTTAGCTAGCTGACTTAACTTGTTGACTAATCAGATAGCTAGTTGACTTAATAAGTTGGATAATGAGTTATATATCTGTTTTAACTAGTTGGTAAACGAATTAAATAGCTGACTTAATTAGTTGGTTAAGGAGTTAGCTAGGTGTCTTAACTTGTATTTTGATGAGTTGACTGATTAGTTAGCTGGTTTACCATGTAGGTTGACTATTCCGCCGACTTGTTAGCTGTGTTAACAAGCTGACCTACTATTTGGCCGACTATTTAGCTTGGTTAACTAGTTGACTGATGAGTTGGCCCCCTAGTTAGCTCGGTACTGTAGTTGGCTGGCTAGTTTGCTGACATAACTTGTCGTCCGACTAGTTGGCCTACTACTGAGCTGACATAACTAGTCTTCAGACAATTTAGCTGAACTAACTTGTTGGCTGACATGTTGGCCCACTAATCAACCAATTCGTTAGCTTACTCAATTAGTGGGCCGGCTAGTTGCTGATTGTTTAACTGACTTAACTGGTCGGCCGGATAGTGAGATGACAGGTGAGCTGACATAACAAGTCGGCCCAGAAGTGAGTCGAATGGTCAGCTGAATTAACTAGTCGGCTGGCTAATGAGCCTAAGCGTACTCTGCAATAACTAGTCGGCTGGCGAGTGAGCCGACTGATGTGCTCACTTAACTAGTTGTCTGGTGAGCAAACGACTATTTACCTGACCTTTTGACCTTTGAGGGAGCCAACAAGTTCGTTGACCTGTTGGCTGATGAGTGAGCCGAAGAGTTTCCTGACCAGTTTGCATGTGAGTGAGCCTACTAGTTACCTAACCTGATAGAAAGTGAGGGAGTCCACTGATTGCTGACCAGCTAGTTGAGTTGCTAGTCGACTAGTTAGCTAAGTGACTAAATGATTTGCTAGCTGACTTAACTAGCTAGCTGACAAGCTAGCTGGCTATCTAGCTGACATAACTAGCTAGCATACAGGTTATCTGACTGTCTAGCTAGCTGACTTAACTGGCTAGGTAACTGGCTAGTTAGCTGGCTAGCTGTCTTAACTATCAAACAGACGAGCTAGCTGACTAGCAGGCAGACTAAACTAGCAAACTGACTAGGAAATTGAGTAGCTAGCTGACTTAACAAGAGAACTGAATATTTGGCTGACTTGCTAGTTGATTTAACTACTAACTGGCTAGCTACCTGTTTTAACTAGCTGACTAGCTAGTTGGCTGGCTACCTGGCTATCCAACTGACTTAACTAGCTAGCTACCCTGTTCGCTAAATGGCTAGACAGCTGGCTTAACTAGCTAGCTACCTGTTTGACTAGTGGTGGAGACATTGACTAGCTAGCTAGCCGGCTGGACATCTGGCTATCCAGTCGGCTTAAATAGTCAGCCAGTTGGCTGGACAATGGGATAGACACCCGATTAACTAGGCAACAACCCTGCTGGACAACTAGCTAGCCAGCTGGCTAAACTAGCTGGCCACCTACACGACCAGCCTGCTAACCAGCCAGATTAACTAGCCAGCCACCTAGCTAGCCAGTCAGCTAACCAGCTGACTTAACTAGCTGACTTAACTAGATGGCCTGCTCTCTAGCCAGTTGAACTAACTAGCTTGTTACATAGCTATCCAGCTGGTTTTCCAGCTGAATTTCTAGGTGACTTATCTAGCTAGCCAGTGGTCTAGACAGCTGACTTAAATAGCAAGCTACCTAGGTAGCCAGCAGGTTAGTCATCTGACTTAACTTGGTCACTTAAGTATCTAGCCAGATGGCTAGCCAGTTGACTTAAATAGCTACCTACCTGCATAGCCTGCTGGCTTGCCAGATGACTTAACTAACTAGTTACGTAGATAACTTGCATGCCAGTCAGCTGATTTAACTAGTTGACTTAACTAGCTATCCAGAAGGCTAGCCCGCTGACTTATCTAACTGAATTAAATAGCTAGTCAGCTGACTTAACTAGCTGACATAACTCGCTAGATACCTAGTTAGCCAGCTGATTTAACTAGCTGTTTTAAGTAGCTAGCTATCTAGATAATGATCATATAGCTAGCTGACTTAACTAGCTGGATAGCTGATTTATCTAGCTGATTTAACTAGCTAGCTTTCTAGCTATCCAGCTGAGTTAACTAGCTCAAATAACTAGCGAGCCAGCTGGCAGCCCATCTGATCTAACTTGCTTTTTAACTAGCTAACAAACTGGATAGACAGCTGACTTAATATGCTGACTTAACTAGCTACTCAACTGGTTAAGCAGCACACTAAACTAGCTGAATTAACTACTGGCCAGCTGGCTAGCCAATTGATTTAATTGCCTAGCTACCTACCTAGCCAGCATCCTTGCCAGCTGACTTAACTAGCTGACTTAAATAAGTAGACAGCTGGCTAGTGAGCACACTGAAGTAGCTATCTACCTACCTTGACAGCTGAATAGCCTGCTGAATTAACTAGCTGACATAACTAGATAACATGATGGCTAGCCAGCTGACATAACAAACTACCTACCTACATAGACCACTTGTTAGCCAGCTGACTTAACTACCTAACTACATAGCTAATCTGCTGACCAGTTAACTTACTTACCTAGGTGACTTAACTAGCTAACCAGTTGGCTGACCATCTGACAACAAGATAGATATCCTGATAGGCATCTGGCTACCAAGCTGATTTAACTAACTGACATAACTAGATAGCGAGTTTACTTAATTAGCTGACTTAACTAGCTAGCTACCTAGCGAGCCAGCTGACTTAACTAGCTGAAATAATTAGGTAGCTAGCTAGCCAGCAAGCTGGCTGGCCTGATGATTTATCTAGCGGACTTTACCAGCTAGCTAGATGGCTAGCAAGCTGACTTAACTAGCTGACTCAACTTGATAGCCAGCTGGCTGGCCAGCTGAATAAATTAGCTGACTTAACAGGCTAGTCAGCAGGGTAGCCAGCTGATTTAACTAGCTAGCTACCTCACTAACCAGCTGGGAAGCAAGCTGAATTAAGTAGCTAACTTAACTAGCTAGCCAGCAGGACAGGCAGCTGACTTAACTAGCTTGCTATCTAGCTAGACAGCTGGATAGCCAGCTGACTTAATTAGTTTACTTAACCCACAAGCCACCTGGCTATCAAGCTGACTCAACTAGCTGACTTAACTAGTTAGCCAGCTGGCTAGCCATCTGACTTAGCTAGCTCTCTACATAGCTAGCTAGCTGACTAGCCAGCTGACTTAACGAGCTGACTTAACTAGCTCACCAGTTGGCTAGCCAAATGAGTTAACTGGCTCACTACATAGCTAGCAAGCTGGCTAGTCAGATGACTAAACTAGCTGACTTAAATAGCTGGCTGCTTGCTGGTCAGCTGAATAAACTAACTTCCTATATAGCAATCCAGCTGCCTAGCCAGCTGACTTAACTAGGTGACTCAACTATCTAGCCAGTGGGCTAAATATCTGACTTAACTATCTAGCGACCTAGCTAGCCAGGTGTCTAGGCAGCTAACTTAACTAGGAGTCTTAAGTAACTAGCCAGCTGGTTAGCAGGTTTACATAGCTACCTAGCTAGCCAACGTGATAGCCAGCTGTCTTAACTAGCTAGCTACCTAGGTAGCCCGCTGGTTTGCCAGCTGACATAACTACCCAGCTACCTAGCTAACCAGCTGGATAGTGAGCCGATTTAACTAGGTTACTTGACTAGCTAGCTAACTAACTAGCCAGCTGACTTAACTAACTAGCTACCCAGCTAGGCAACTGGCTAGCCAGCTGACTTAAATCTCTGACTTTACTAGATAGCAAGCTGACTTAACTAGCTTTCCTAACCAGCTATCTGCCTAGCTAGACAGTTAGGTTAACAAGCTGTCTTAACCATCTAGCTACCTAGCTAGCTATCTAGCTAGCCAGCTGCCATAACTAGCAGGCTTAACTAGTTACCAACTGACATAACTAGGTTACATATATAGCTAGGTTCCTAGTAAGCCAGCTGACGTTACTAGCTGAAATAACTAGCTGGCCAGCTGCCTAGTCATCTAACTTAACTAGATTTTTAACTAGCTAACCAGCTGGATAGTCAACTGACTTAATGAGTTGACTTAACTACCTGGCCTGCTGGTTGCCAGCTGACTTAACTAGCTGACTTAACCAGCTACTCAGCTGGCTACACATCTGACTTAACTAGCTGGCTACCTATCTACTCAGCTGGCTAGCCAGCTGACTTACCATGCTGAATTAAGATAGCAAGCTGGCTAGGCAGCTAACTAATCTAACTAGCTACCTACCTAGCCAGCATGCTGGTCACCTGACTTACCTAGGTGAATTGAACAGCTAACCTGCTGGCTAGTAAGCTGACTTATCTAGCTATCTACCTACCCACCCAGCTGGCTACATGGATGACTAAACTAGATGATTTAACCAGCTAGCCAGTTGGCTATCCAGCTGATTAACTCGCTGACATCACTAGCTAGGAAGGTAGCTATCTAGCTGAGTTAACCAGCTAACTACCTACCTTGCCAGTTGACTACGCACCTCTCTTAATTACCTGAATTTACCAGCTAGAAAGCTGCCTAGCCAACTGATGGAAATAGCTCACTACCTAGCTAGCCAGCTGGCTAGCCAACTTACTTAAGCTGACTTAACTAGTTAGCTACCTAGCTAGCCAGCTGATTTAATACTTAACTCACTAACTAGCTACCTAGTTAGCTGACTGACATAAATTGTAAGCTATCCAAATAACTATCTAACAAGCTCACTGAAATAGTTAGCTGTCTAGTTAGCTAGTTGACTTAACCAGCTAGCTAACTAGTTAGCTTACACATTATCTAACGTGCTAGCTAGCTGACTTAATCATCTGACTTAACTGTTATTTAATGAGCTAGCTAGCTGACTCAACCAGCTGACTTAACTCTTTAGCTAACTAGCTAGATAGCTGACTCATCCAGCTGACTTAACTCGTTAGCTAAAATTCTAACTAGCCTACTCAAGCACCTGACTCAACCCGTTTGCTAACTAGCTAGTCAGCTGACTCAATTAGCTGACTTAACCTGTTAGTTAACTAACTAACTACCTGACTCATCCTTCTGACTTAACCCATTAGCTAACTAGCTAGCTAGCTGTCTTAACCAGCTGAATAAAATGAAAGCTGACTTAACTAACTGACTTAGCTAGGTGACTTAACGAGTTAACTACCTGACAAATTGCCGACTTAACTCAGCTAGCTGACTTAACAACCTGAATTCAATATTTAGCTATTTAATGAACTGAATACCAAGCTGATTTAATAAATATCTATCTAGTTAGGCAGCATAATTAAGTAGCTGACTTAAATAGGTAACTAGTGAGCTAGCTGACTTAGCAATCTGACTTAGCTAGCTACCTTGTTAGCTAGCTGACTTAGACAGCTGACTTAACTAGTTGGCTAACGAGGTAGCTAGCTGACTTAACGAATGTTTAATGTGTTAGCTTACTGCTTTAACTAGTTATTAAATGGGTTAATTAGCTGTCTTAACTAGTTGGTTAACGAGTTACCTGGGTGACAACTTGCTGGCTGACGATCAACCGACTATTTACCTGGTTAAACACATTGGCTGACTACTAGGCCAACTTGTTAGCTGGCTTAACAAGTCGACAGAAGCATCGGCCGTCTATTTAGCTGGGTTAGCTAGCTGACTAACATGTTGGCCCACTAGCTAGCTTGCTTAACCAGTTGGCTGACTGTTTTACTGACCCAATTAGTGACATGACTAACTGCCCAACTAATTATCTGGTCTAACTATTTGGCCTACTAGTTAGCTGACCTAACTTGGCTGAAAAATGGGCCAAATAGTTGGCTGATTGGCTAGCTTAGTTAACTACTTGGCCATCTAGTCCATCTACCAGTGGGCTAACTTAACTAGTCGGTCGGCGAGTGAGCCAACTGGTCAGCTGAATCAAATAGTTGGCTGTAAAATG
>NW_007261518.1:0-10276 GCF_000164805.1 Carlito syrichta
TTAAGACCAAAGTTACATCAAAATATGGCAAGATGATACTTTTTTCCGAGAAACTGGCCTTAATTGTCCCTAGGAATCTATGGGAGTTGTACTACCAGATACCCGATTACAACTCTGAAGAGGACTAGAATGTTGCTGGATTCCTGAAATGACTGTTTCATAATAGCCACAAGCCAAATATCTCTGAAACATGAGCCGAGCTCAAAACCTTGATTCTTGTTTATACTGCAGCAAGTCACCCTGAGAATTTTTCGGATTTTGGACTAGTGTGTCACAGATTCCTTATTCCTCTTTACCGAGGGGCCATGAAATGTCCTGTATATGAGGACTCCCGTTCCCCAGAATCCTGTTTGGAACCCTGATTCTTGTTTTGCCATTAGCAAGATGTCCTGTTGATATTGTATTGGAGGAACTGTGTAAAAGATGTTTCTTACTTCTCCTTAACTAGAGATCATGCAGTTTCTGCATATGAAGACTGCTATTACCTATGTTCCAGCTTCTAAACCCTGATATTGTTTAGCCCACAGCGGAATGACCTGTTGATTTTAAGGACTGAGTACTGCTATAACCTGATTCCTTTTCTTCCTTGGCAAGGGGCTGTGTATTTTCCTGTATATTAGGATTCTCATTACATACATCCTGCTCTGAAAATCTGATTCTTTTTAGAACATTCCAAGATGCTCTGAAGATTTTTGGGATTGAGGCCTCGTGTAAACCAGATTCCTTATTCTTTCTTAGCAAAAGGTCATGTAGTTGTCTGTAAATAAAAACTCCATTTTACAGATTCATGCTCGAAAACAACATAATTCGTGTTTAGCCCATAGCAAGATGACTTAAGCATTTCTGGGAATGAGGACCCGAGTAACGCAGATTCCTTATTCTTACTTAGCAATAAGCAGTGAAGTTTTCTTTATGTGAGGACTACCATTACCCAGATTCCTACTTCAAAAACCTGATTCGTGCTTACGTCTTTGGAAGACGGCCTGTAGTTTTTGGGATTGAGGACTCATATAAGGAAGATTCCTTATACTTACTTATCAATATGACGTGTAGTTTCCTGTATATGATGTCCTCCATTACCCAGCTTCCTGCTACACTCTGCAGGATGCGGAGACAGTTCCTGGCGTCCGAGAATTACAGTTTATTGATTATCAACAGAAAGACGTCCAAAATATTCTTTGGTAAATAGAATCCAAGATTCCTTGTTCCCCTTCACAAGACATCCTAAAAATGTGGAATATTCCAAACCGAAAACCCCAATTCCTACCTGACCACCCACAAGAATTCTCTGTTCTTTGAGGTCACCTGAATAAAGTAGTTTTGTAACAATATACCTTTTCATTCTGGGGAATATGATTATGGTAGTAGATGGTCCCAGGAAACAAAAGGAGTTCTAGGGCCAAATCCTTGATTACAACTAACAAGAGGACCAGAAAGATCCTGAAGATCTGTAATGACAGATTTAGCGTATCCATGCAGCAAGTAGCCCTGAAAATGTAGGGACCCAGAAGCCCAGATTCCTGATTAATCCTTATCAAGTTTCCTAGGTTCGTGGATTCCATGATTCCTAGTTACGTTTAAAAGTATGTAGGAAACATTGGGCAAGTGCAAAACCTTTGTCCCTTCTCAAAATAAAAAGAAACATGGAAGGGGAAGGATTACAGGGTTCACCTTAAGACCAGAGTCACATCCAAATATGGCAAGAAGATTCTTTTTATCCTGGAATCTGGCCTTAGTTGTTCTGAGGAACCTACAACTTTTAAGAGGATTAGAATGTTGCTGGAGTCCTGAAATGACTGCTTCATAGTATCCAAATGCTAAATTGCTCTGAAACATTTGGGAAGCTCGAAGATCTGTTTCTTGTTTGTCCCATAGCAGACAACCTGGGAATTTGTTTGATTGAAGGCATGTACACACATGATTCTTTATTCGCACTTAATTGGAGGCCATGTAGTGTCTTGGATGTGAGGACTCTCTTTCCCTTGATTCCTGTTTCGAAACCCTGATACTTGTTTAGCCCTTAGTAAGAAGTCTTGTCGATTTTTTGATTCAGTAACTGTGGAAAACAGATTTCTTCTCTTTTATTAGCTAGAGACCATGTAGTTTCCTGTATATGAGGATTGCTATTACCCACTTTCATGCCTCGAATCCCTGATTCTTCTTTAGCCATCAGCAAGATGCCTTGTAGATTTTCAGGAATGAGGATTCCTGTAACCCAGATTCCTTATTTTTAGCATCAGCCGTGCAGTTATCTGTATATGAGCACTCTCGTTCACAGATACATGCGTCGAAAGCTTGCTTCTTGTTTAGGTCATAGGAAGACGCCGTATATTTTTTTGGAGATTGAGAAAACATGCCACCCACATTCCTTATTCTTTCTTAGAAAAAGTCAGTGCATTTGCCTGTATATGAGCATTTTATTTCCCTAGTTTATGCTTCAAAAACCCAAATTCGTGTTTATTGGGATGGAAGACATGTTTAAATCAGATTCCTTATTCTACTTTAGCAATAGACAGTGTAGTTTCCTGTTTATGAGGACTCCCATTATACGGATTACTACTCCCAAAACCTGTATGGTGGATATCTCTTAGGAAGACGGTCTGTATATTTTTGGTATGGAGGCCTCGTGTAACCAAGATTCCTTATTCTTCTGTAGCAACAGGAATGTAGTGATCTGTATATGAGTATTTCCATTATTGAAATTCCTGCTTCATTCTCAGCAAGAAGCCTAGATATTTCCTGGTAACCTAGAATTCCAGTTACTTGGATATCAAGAGAAAGACTCATATAATATTCTTGATGAATTGGAACCCAAGATTCCTGGTCCCTTTTCAAAAGACACACTAAAAATGTGGCGACAGAGAAGCCCAGATGGGTGATTAAACCTTATCTAGAGACTTTGTAGACTAGGCGATAGAGAACTCCAAGAACCGGATTCCCTTTCTGTTCTCAGCAAGATGCCCTGAATTTCCCTGTCCATGTGGATTCCAAAACTCTGTGTACAGAAATGCAGATGGTCAGATGTTTCCTAGGACGAGGAATCCATGGATCCTTGTTACATTTTATTAATTCGTACTAATTATTTGGCAACTACAAATCCCTCGGCCCTTCTACAAATAAAGTACATACGGAAATTTTAGGATTACCAAGTTCATCTTAAGACCAAAGTTACATCCAAATATGGCAGTATGACAATTTTTTTCTCGGAATCTGGCCTTAATTATCCTGAGGAACTTAAGGGATTTGTACTACCAGATACCCGATTACAACTCTCAACAGGACCAGATGTTGCTGGAGTCCTGAAATGACTGATTCATAATACCCACAAGCCAAATATCTCTGAATCATGAGACGAGTTCGAAGCCTTGATTCTTGTTTATACCGCATCAAGATGCCCTTTTAATTTTTCAGATTGTGGACTAGTGTATCACAGATTCTTTATTCTTCTTTACCGAGGGGCCGTGTAATGTCCTGTATATGAGAACTCCCTTCCCCCAGAATCCTGTTTGGAAACCTTGATTTTTGTTTTTCCATTACCAAGATCTCATGTAGTTATTGTGACGCAAGAACCGTGTAAATGAGGTTTCTTAGTTCTCCTTAGCTAGAGATCATATAGATTCTGCTTATGAGGACTGCTATTACCTATGTTCCAGTTTCTAAACCCTTATTCTTGTTTAGCCCCTAGCAGATAGCCTGTTGATTTTAAGGACTGAATACTGCTATAACCCCAATTCTTTTTCTTCCTTGGCAAGGGGCTGTGTATTTTCCTGTATATTAGGACTCTCATTAGATACATCCTGCTTTGAAACTCTGATTCTATTTAGAACTTTCCAAGATGCTCTATAGATTTTTGGGATTGAGGACTCGTGTAACCCAGATTCCTTATTCTTTCTTAGCAAAAGGTCATGTTGTTGCCTGTAAATAAGGACTCCATTTTCCAGATTCATGCTCGAAAACACCATGATTCGTGTTTAGCTCATAGCAAGATGACCTTAAGCTTTTTTGGGATTGCGGACCCGAATAACGCAGATTCCTTATTCTTACTTAGCAATAGGCAGTGAAGTTTCGTTTATGTGAGGACTCCCATTACCCAGATTCCTACTTCAAAAACCTGATTCTTGGTTACGTCTTAGGAAGACGGCCTGTAGTATTTGGGATTGAAGACTCATATAAGGAAGATTCCTTATAGTTCTTTAGCAATATGACGTGTAGTTTCCTGTATATGATGACCTCCATTACCCAGCTTCCTGCTTCACTCAGCAGGATGCCGGGAGAGTTACTGGTGACCGAGAATTCCAGTTTTGTGAATATCAAGAGAAAGACGTCCGTAATGTTCTTTGGGAACTGGAAACCAAGATTCTTGGTTTCCCTTCACAAGTCCTCCCCAAAATGTGGAATATTCCAAACCCAAAACCCCAATTCCTACCAGCCCACCCACAAGAATTTTCTGTACACTGCGGTCACCTGAATCGAGGAAATTTGTACCAATAATCCTTTTGATTCTAGGGAATATGATTGTGGTCGTAGATGGTCCCAGGAAATAAAAGGATGTCTAGGGCCAAATCCTTGATTACAACTAACAAGAGGACCACAAAGGTCCTGACGATATGTAATGATGTAATGACAGATTTAGCGTAAACACAGAGCAAGTAGCTCTGAAAATGTAGGAATCCAGAAACCCAGCTTGCTGATTAAACCTTTTCAAAAGGCCCTTTCGATACCGGAAAATGAGAACTCCTAAAACCGGATTTCCTTTTAATTCTGAGTAAGATGCCGTGATTTTTCCTGTCGATTTGGATTCCAAATTCAATATATCAAAAGACAGATGCCCAGAAGTTTCATATGTTCGTGGTTTCATGATACCTGGTTACCATTAAATGCATGTAGTAAATATTTGGCAAGTGCAAAACCTTTGTCCCCTCTCAAAATAAAAAGAGACAAGGAAGGGGAAGGATTAGAGGGTTCACCTTAAGACGAGAGTTACTTCCAAATATGGCAACAAGATTCTTTTTTCCTGGAATCTGGCCTTAGTTGTTCTTAGGAACCTAACGGACTTGGACTGCCCAATACCATTTACAACTTTTAAGAGGACCAGAATGCTGCTGGAGTACTGAAATGACCGATTCATAATATCCGAATGCTAAATTGCTCTGAATCATTTGGGGAGCTCGAAAGTCTGTTTCTTGTTTGTCCCATAGCAGACAAACTGGGAATTTTTTGGATTGAGGGCACGTACAACAATGATTCTTTATTCGTACTTAGTTGGAGGCCATGTAGTGTCCTGTATGTGAGGACCCTCTTTCCCTGGATTCCTGTTTCAAAATCCTGATTCTTGTTTAGCCCTTAGTAAGAAGTCATGTAGATTTTTTGATAGAGGAACCGCGGAAAACAGATTTCTTCTCTTTTATTAGCATGAGGCCATGCAGTTTCCTGTATATGAGGATTGCTATTACCCGCATTCATGCCTCGAATCCCTGATTCTTCCTTAGCCGTCAGCAAGATGCCCTGTAGATTTTCAGGACTGAGGACTCGTATAACCCAGATTCCTTATTTTTAGCGATAACCGTGCCTTTACCGGTATATGAGTACTCCTGTTCACAGACACATGCGTCGAAAGCTTGATTCTTGTTTAGATCTTAGGAAGACGCCGTATATTTTTTTGAGATTGAGAAAACATGTCACCCACATTCCTTATTCTTTCTTAGGAAAAGTCAGTGCATTTGCCTGTATATGAGGATTTCATTTCCCTAGTTTATGCTTCAAAAACCCAAATTCGTGTTTAGCCCTTATCAAGAAACCCTGATGTTTTATTACGATGGAGGGCACGTTTAAACCAGATTCCTTATTCTCCATTAAAAAAAGACAGTATAGTTTCCTTTATATGAGGACTCCCATTATCTAGATTCCTATTCCCAAAACCAATTGGTGGTTATCTTTTAGAAAGACGGTTTGCAGGTTTTTGGGTTTGAGGCCTCGTGTAACCAAGATTCCGTATTCTTCCGTAGCAACAGGTCGTGTAGTGTTCTGTATATGAGGACTACCATTAATGAAATTCCTGCTTCATTCTCAGCATGACGCCAAAATATTTCCTGGTGACCTAGTATTCTAGTTGCTTGGATGTCAAGAGAAAGACTCCCATAAAGTTCTTGAGGAATTGGAACCCAAGATTCCTGGTCCCTTTTCAAAAGACAAACTAAAAATTTGGCGAAATAAAAATCCAGATTGCTGATTAAACCTTATCAAGAGACATTGTAGATTTAGGCGATTGAGAACTCTAAGATACCGGATTCCCTTTCCATTCTCAACAAGATGCCCTAAATTTGCCTGTCCATGTGGATTCGAAAACTCTGTGTACAATAATGCAGATGCCCAGATGTTTCTTAGGGACATGAAATCCATGGATCCTGGTTACATTTTAATAATTCGTACTAAATATTTGGAAACTGCAAAATCCTCGCCACCTCTACAAATAAATTTCAGACTGAAATTTAAGGATTACTAAATTCATGTCAAGACCAAAGTTACATCCAAATACGGCAAGATGATACTTTTTTCCGGGAAACTGGCCTTAAGTGTCCTGAGGAACCTAAAACACTTGTACTACCAGATACCCGATTACAACTCTCAAGTGGACCAGAATGTTGCTGGCGTCCTGAAATAACCATTTGTAATAACCACATCCAAATATCTGCAAAACATTAGATGAGCTCGAAGCCTTGATTCTTGTTTAACTGCAGCAAGACACCTTGAGAATTTTTCTGATTGTGGACTACTGTATCACAGATTCCTTATTTTTCTTTACCGAGGGACTGTGTAAGGTCCTGTATATGAGGACTCCCATTCCCCAGAAACCTGTTTGGAAACCCTGATTCTTGTTGTCCCATTAGCATGACGTCATGTAGATATTGTGATGGAGGAACCGTGTGAAAGAGATTTCTTAGTTCCCCTTAGCTAGAGATAATGTAGATTCTGCATATGAGGACTGCAATTACCTAAGTTCCAGCTTCTAAACCCTGATTCTTTTTTAGGCCACAGTAGATGGTCTGTGGATTTTATGGACTGAGGACTGCTATAACCCCGATTGTTTTTCTTCCTTGGCAAGGGTCTGTGTATTTTCCTGTATATTAGGACTCTCATTAGATTCATCCTGCTTCGAAACTCTGATTCTTTTTAGAACTTCCGAGATGTTCTGTAGATTTTTGGGATTCAGGACTCGTGTAACCCAGATTCCTTATTCTTTCTTAGCAAAAGGTCATTCAGTTGCCTGTAAATAAGGACTCCATTTTCCAGTTTCATGCTCGAAAACACCATGATTCGTGTTTAGCCCGTAGCAAGATGACCTTAAGCTTTTTTGGGATTGAGGACCCGAGTAACGAAGATTCCTTATTCTTACTTAGCAATAGGCAGTGAAGTTTCCTGTATATGAGGATTCCTATTACCCAGATTCCTACTTCAAAAACCTGATTCATGATTATGTCTTAGGAAGACGGCCTGTAGTTTTTGGGATTGAGGACTCGTATAAGTAATATTCCTTGTACTTCCTTAGCAATATGACGTGTAGTATCCTGTATATGACGACCTCCATTACCCAGCTTCCTGCTTCACTCTGTAGGATGCCAGGACAGGTCGTGGCGACGGAGAATTCCAGTTTTTTGGATATCAAGAGAAAGAAGTCCATAATGTTCTTTAGGAACTGGAATCCAAGATCCTTGGTCCCCTTCACAAGACCTCCCAAAATGTGGAATATTGCAAAATTGAAACCCCAATACCTACCTACCCACGCATAAGAATTTTCTGTACTTTGAGGTCACCTGAATCGAGGAATTTTGAACCTATATACCTTTTTATTCTGGGGTATATGATTATGGTCGTAGATGGTCTCAGGAAACAAAAGAATTTCTAGGGCCAAATCATTGATTACCAGTAACAAGAGGACCAGAAAGATCCTGAGAATCTGTTATGACAGATTTAGCATATCCATGGAGCAAGAAGCTCGGAAAATGTAGGGACCCAGAAGCCCAGATTGCTGATTAAACCTTATGAAGAGGCCCTGTAAATTCCGGAAAATGAGAACTCCTAGAACCAGATTTCCTTTTTATTCTCAGAAAGATGCCCTGATTTTTCCTGTAGATTTGGATTCCAAATTCAGTATATCAAAAGACAGATGCCCAGAAGTTTTCTTTGTTCGTGGATTACATGATTCCTGGTTACCACTAAAAGAACGTAGTAAATATTTGGCAAGTGCAAAACCATTGTCCCTTCTTCAAAACAAAGAGACAAGGAAGGGGAAGGATTAAAGGGTACACCTTAAGACCAGAGTTACATCCAAAAATTGCAAGAAGATTATTTTTGTCCTCAAATCTGGCCTTAGATGTTCTGAGGAAACTAACGGACTTGGAGTGACCAATACCATTTACAACTTTTAAGAGGACCAGAATGTTGCTGGAGTACTGAAATGACCGATTCATAATATCCGAATGCTAAATTGCTCTGAATCATTTGGGGAGCTTGAAGATCTGTTTCTTGTTTGTCCCATAGCAGACAACCTGGAAATTTTTTGGATTGAGGGTGCGTACAATAATGATTCTTCATTCGTACTTAGTTGGAGGTCATGTAGTGTCCTGTATGTGAGGACTCTCTTTCCCTTGATTACTGTTTCGAAAACCTGATTCTGGTTTAGCCCTTAGTAAGAAGTCATGTAAATTTTTTGAAAGAGGAACCGTGTAAAACAGATTTCTTCTCTTTTATTAACAAGAGGCCATGTAGTTTCCTTTATATGAGGATTGTTATTACCTACATTCATGCCTCGAATCCCTGATTCTTCTTTAGCCGTCAGCAAGATGTCCTGTATATTTTCAGGACTGAGGATTCGTATAACCCAGATTCCTTAGTTTTAGCAAGAGTCGTGTAGTTACCTGTATATGAATACTCCTGTTCACAGATAAATGCGTCGAAAGCTTGATTCTTGTTTAGATCTTAGGAATATGCTGTATATTTTTTTGGAGATTGAGAAAACATGTCACCTACATTCCTTATTCTTTCTTAGGAAAAGTCATTGCATTTGTCTGTATATGAGCATTTCATTTCCCTAGTTTATGCTTCAAAGCTCAAATTCGTGTTTAGCCCTTAGCAAGAAACCGTGAAGTTTTATTGGGATGGAGGACACGTGTAAACCAGATTCCTTATTCTCCTTTAGCCATACACAGTGCAGTTTCTTGTATATAAGGACTCCCATTAACCAGATTCCTACTCCCAAAACCTGAATGGTGGTTATCTCTTAGCAAGTTGGTCTGTAGGTTTTTAGGGTGGAGGCCTCGTGTAACCAAGATTCCTTATTCTTCCGTAGCAACAGGTCGTGTAGTTTTCTGTATATGAGTACTCACATTAGCGAAATCCTGCTTCATTCTCAGCAAGATGCCAAGATGTTTCCTGGTGATCTAAAATTCCAGTTGATTGGATATCAAGAGAAAGACTCCCATAAAGTTCTTGAGGAATTGGAACCCAAGATTCCTGGTCCCTTTTCAAAAGTCAAACTAAAAATGTGGCGACATTGAAGCCCAGATTCCTGATTAAACCATATCAAGAGACTCTGTAGATTTAGGCGATAGAGAACTCCAAGAACCGGATTCCCTTTCCATTCTAAGCAAGATGCCCTGAATTTCCCTGTCCCTGTGGATTCCAAAACTCTGTGCACAAAAATGCAGATGCCCAAATGTTTCCTAGGGACGTGGAATCCATGGATCGTTGTTACATTTGAATAAAACATACTAAATATTTGACAACTGCAAAACCCTCAGCCCCTCTACAAATAAAGTACAAACGGAAATTTAACGATTACCAAGTTCATCTTCAGACCAAAGTTACATCCCAATATGGCAATATGATCCTTTATTTCCGGGAGTCTGGCCTTAATTGTCCGAGGAACTTAAGGGATTTCTACTACCAGATACCCAAGTACAACTCTCAAGAGGACCAGAATGTCGGAGTACCAGCTCCGAACTAGGAGGGAGGGTTAGGACCTGCACCGGAGAGTCAAGACAGAGAGAAGAGACCACTCGGGGGCAGTTCTTCTGGGTTCAGTCTGATCAGGACTGAGTCCAAATTTTATTCAGACTCCTTCCAACTTATATACCATTTTCTATACCTTCCAGCAGTGTGATAATTACTTGCTGGGGGCGTACAAATTCCATGATGTATATTACTCTTTACAAACTATGTATCACAAGACCATCACGAGACTTGCAAGTTCCAAGCAAGCAATACGAGCTCCATGATG
>NW_007261519.1:0-7363 GCF_000164805.1 Carlito syrichta
AGTCCGCTAGCTAGACAGCTAGACAGCTTTTTTGCTAGTTAGTTATGTCAGCTAGATAGCCAGTTAACTAATCAGCTAACTAGTTAATTCAGCTAGCAAATCATTTAGTTACATAGCTAACTAGTCAGCTAGCAACTCAGTTATCTAGTCAGCTATCTAGTGGGGTCCCTCACTTTCCATTAATTAGCTAACTAGTAGGCTTGCTCACATGCAAACTGGTCAGGAAACTAGTCGCCTTGCTCACCAGCCAACGGGTCAACTATCTTGTTGGCTAGCTCGAACGCCAAAAGTTCAGCTAAGTAGTCGTTTGCTCACCAGCCGACTAGTTACGTCAGCTCACCAGTTGGCTCACTCGCCGGCAGACTAATTATTGCAAAGCACACCTAGGCTAATTAGCCTGCTGACTAGTTAATTCAGCTGACCAGTTGACTCACTCGCCGTACAACTACTTAAGTCAGCTCACCTGTCTAGCTAGTTAGTTAGCAAATGGGTTGAGTCGGCTACTTGACTAGGCTAGCAAACTAGTTAGCTAATGAGTTAAGTCAGCTGGTTAGTAGATAGCTAGATAGCTAATGAGTTAAATCAGCTGACTGAGTCAGCTAGCCAGATCATTAGCTAACAAAAGAAGTCAGATTATTAAATCACCTACCTAGCACGTTAGATAATGATTAAGTTAACTAGTTATCTAGCTGGTTAAGACAGCTAGCTAGCAAGGCAGCTAACTATTTAAGTCAGCTTGTCAGTTAGGTAGCTAGCTAGTTAACTAAATATTTAAGTCAGCTGGCTAACTAGTTAGCTAGCTAGTTAGCTAACTACTTAAGTCAGCTGGCTAGCTAGGTAGCTACTAGTTAACTCAGCTCCTTAAGTCAGCTGGGTAGCCAGCAGGTTAACTAGGTAGTGAGCTAGTTAAGTCAGTTGACTAACCAACTGGCTAGCTGGTTAAGTCAGCTAGTTTAGTCAACTGTCTAGCCAGCAAGGTTAGGTAGGTAGCTAGCTAGATAAATCAACTTTGCTAGCAAGCAAGATAGTTTGTTCAAGTCAGCTGGTTAAGTCAGCTGGTTAGCCTGCTGTCTATGCTGATAGCTAGAAATTTAAGTGAAGTGGCAAGCCAGTTTGCTAGCTTAAGTCAGTTTGTTAAGTGAGCTGGCTAGCCAGCTGGCTGGATAGTTCACCAGCTAGTTAAGTCAGCTGACTAGCCAGCTGACTAACTCATTAAGTCAGCTAGTTAAGTCAACTGGCAACCAGCAGGCTAGCAAGTTAACTCAACTAGTTAAGTCAGCTGGCAACCAGCTGGCTAGCAAGTTAAGTCAGCTAGTTAAGTCAGCTGGCAACTGGCAGGCTAGCTAGTTAAGTCAGCACATTAAGTCTGTTGGCTATCAAGCTGGTTAGCTAGATAAAAAGCTAGTCAAGTCAGATGGCTAGCCATCTGTGTAGCTAATTATTTTAGCTAGTTGATTCAGCTGGCCAGGTAGGAAGCTAGCTATATAAGTAAACTAGTTATGGCAGATAGAAAACTAGTTAGGTCACCTAGAATATTCAGCTGGCTAGCTTGATAGTTAGATAGACAGCTTGCTAGTAAATTCAGCTGGCTAGCCAGCCGGCTAACTGGTTAAATCAGCTAGTTTATTCAGCTGGCTAGCCAGTTAGGTCAGCTAGTTCAGTCACCTGACTAGCTAGTTAAGTCAGGTAGTTAAATCAACTGGCAAACCAGCTGCCTAGCAGGGTAGCTAGCTAGTTAAATCAGCTGGCTAGCTAACTGGTTAGCAAGTTAAGTCATCTAGTTAAGTCAGCTCGGGGGCCAGCAGTTTAGCTAGGTAGTGAGGTAGTTAATTCAGCTGGCAAAGCCAGTGCCAAATGTAGGTAGCTAGTTAAGTCAGCTGGCTAGCCATAAGTCTTTCTAGTTATGTCAGCTAGTTAAGTCAGCTGGCTATATAGCTGTCTAGCTAGGAATCTAGCTAACTAAATCTGCTGACCAGCCAGCTAGCTAATTCATTAAGTCAGCTAGTTAAGTCAGCTGGCTAGGCTACTGGCTAGCTAGTTAGCTAGGCAATAAAGTCACCTTGCTAGACAGCTGGCCAGCTAGTTAAGTCTGCTAGTTTAGTCAGCTGGCTAATCAGCTTGCTAGCTAGTTAAGTCAGTTAATTATGTCAGTTGTCTAGCCAGCTGGCTATCTAGTTAAAAAGCTTGTTAAATGAGATGTGTAGCCATCTGGCTTGCTAGTTATTTCAGCTAGTTAAGTCAGCTGGGTAGCTAGACAGCTAGCTAGATAAGTCAGCATTATATGTCAGCTAGCTAGCTATTTAAGTCAGCTAGTTAAGTCTGCTAGTTATATGATAGCTAGCTAGGTAGCTAGCAAGTTGATTCAGCTAGTTAAGTTAGCAGTGTTGCTAGGTAGCTAGCAATTTAAATGAACTATTTAAGTCAACTGGGTAGCAAGTTAAGTCTGTTAGTTAAGACAGCTGGAGAGCCAGGAGCCAAGCAGTATAGCTAGCTTTAAGTCAGCTGGCTAGCCAGCTGGCTAGCAAGTTAAGTCACCTACTTAACTCAGTTTGCTGGCCAGCAGGATAGCTAGGTAATTAGGTAGTTAAGACAGCTTGCAAGTCAGCAAGCTTAGTAAGTAGGTCGTTAGTTAAGTCAGCTGGTTAGAATCCAGTATGTAGTTATGTCAACTTGTTAAGTCAGCTAGCCATCCAGCTGTCTAACTAGGTAGCTCACTAGTTAAGTCTGCTGGTTACACAGCTGTCTACTTCGTGAATTCAGCTACTTAAGTCAGCTGGCTAGCCTGCTGGCTAGCTATGAAGCTGGGCTAGCTAGGTAGCTAGCTAGTTATGTCAGCTGTATAGTCAGCTTGTTAGCTAGTTAAGTCACCTAGTTAAGTCAGATCACTAGCCAGTAGGCTAGCTAAGTAGCTTGCTAGTTAAGTCAGCTGGATAAACAGCTGGTTAGCTAGAAAAGTCACCTAGTTAATTCAGCTGGAAAGCCGGTTGACTAGCTATGTAGCAATCAAGTTAATTCAACTGGCTAGATAGCAGGACAGCTAGTTTAATACAGGTAGTTAAGTCAGCTAGCTATCCAGCTGTCTAGCTATGTGGCGAGCTACCTAGCTAGACAGCTCTCTAGCTAGTGACATAGTTAAGTCTGTTGCCTTGCCAACTGGCTAGCTAATTAAGTCAGCTAGTTAAGTCACTTGCTATCCAGGAGGCTAGAGAGGTTGAGGGCTACTTATGTCAGCTGGCTAACCAGCTTGTTAGCTAGGTAGCTGGATAGTTACGTTAGCAGTCTAGCCAGCTGGCTAACTAGTTTTGTCACCTTGTTAACTCAGCTGACTAGCCATATGGCTCCCTAGGTAACCTGTTAGTTAATTCAACTAACTAGACTGCTGACTAGCTTGTTAAGTCACCTAGTTAATTCAGCTGGATAGCCAGCTGGCTAGCTATGTAGCAAGCTAGTTAATTCAACTGGCTAGAAAGCAGGTCAACTAATTAAGACAACTAGTTAAGTCAGCTGTGTAGCCAACTGGCTGGCTAGTTAGTGACCAAGTTAAATCAGTTGGCTAGGAGAGGGCTACCTAACTAAGTCAGCTACTTAATTCAGCTGGATATCCAGGTGGCTAGAGAGTTAGAGAACTAGTTAAATCAGCCGGTTATCCAACTAGTTAAGTCAATTAGTTAAGTCACCTGGCTGGCGAGCTACCAAGCTCATTAATCAACTAGTTGTCAGGTGGCTAACCAGCTGGATAGCTAGTTAAGTCACCTCATTATGTCAGTTGAGTAACCATCTCCCTAGCTAGTTAAAAAGCTAGTTAATTCAGATGGCTAGACAGTAGGCTAGCTAGTAATTTAAGGTAGTTTAGTTAGCTGACTATCAAGGTAGATAGCTAGTTAAGTCAACTAGTTATGTCAGCTAGCTTCCATGTTAAGCCAACTAGTTGGCTTTCTAGCAAGATATCTAGCTAGGTAGTTAGCTAGTTATTTAAGCTAGTAAATTCAGCAGTCTAGCTAGGTAACTAGCTTGTTGAGTCATCTACTTAATTCAGCTGAGTACCCAGGTGCCTAGCTTGGTATCTAGCTAGCTAAGTCAGATGACTAGCCAACTAGCTAGATAGTTAACACACCTAGTTAACTCAGCTCGCCAGCCAACTTGTTAGGTAGGTAGCTAGGTAGTTGAATCAGCTGGTAAGTCAGCAGAACACGTAGGTAACTATCAAGTTATGTCAGCTGGCTAGACACCTGGCTAACTAGAGGTGTCAGGTAGTTGTCAGCTGGCTAGTCAGCGGGCTAACTATTTATGTCAGCTAGTTGAATCAGCTGGCCAGCCAGCTGGCTAGCTCGTTTAGTCAGCTTATTAATCCAAGTGGTTAGTAAACTGGCTTGCTATGTATCTTGTTAAAGTCAGCTGACTAGCCACCTGACTAGGTAGGTAGCTAGCTAATTATGTCAGCTGGCTTGCTGATTGACTCGCTAGTTAAGTAAGTGAGTTAAGTGAGCTGGATAGCCGGCTGGCTAGCTAGGTGCCTACCTAGTAAAGCCAGTTGGCTAGTCGAATGTCTATCTAGTTAAGTCAGCTAGTTAAGTCAGCTGGTTAGACGGCTGGCTAGCTAGGTGGCTGGCAAATTAAGGCACCTTGTTAGCAGGCTGGAAAGTTAGGTGGCCAGCTAGTTAAGCTGGCTGGCTAGCTGGCTGACCAGCAGAGTGTCTTGCTAGTTTAGCCAACAGGTTATCGCAATGTCCAGCCAGCTGGCTGGCTATTTAAGCCAGCTCACTAGCCAAGTGGCCATCCTGCTAGCTAGCTAGCCGGTTGCCTAGCCTGCTAGACAGCCAGGCAGCTAGCTATTTAAGACAGGTGGCTAGCCGTGTAGCCAACCAGGTGGCTAGGTATTTATGTCAGCTGGCTAGCCAGTTAACGAGCCAAATAGCTAGTCAGTTAGTTAAGTCAGCTAGATAACCAGCTAGTTAGTTAAGTGCGCTAGCAAGTCAGCTAACTATTCAGGTACCTAGTTAACTCAGCTAGCTAGCCATGCTCCTAGTCACTTAGATAGTTAAGTCAGCTAGATAGCCAGCTAGTTAGTTAAGTCAGCTAGCAAATCAGCTAGGTACTTAGCTAACTAGTTGGCTAACAACTCAGGTAGCTGGTGAGCTAACTAGTGGGCCCCCTTGGTTTCCATTAGGTCAACCAACAAGTAGGCTCACTCGCCTGCCAACCAGTCAGCAAACTAGTCATCTTGCATGCCAGCCAACAAATCAACTAACGTGTCATCTCGCTTGAAGGCCAACAGGTATGCTAACAAGTTGGCTCGCTCACCAGTTGACTACTTAAATCAGCTCACTTGTTGGCTCACTAGAAGGCCGACTAGTTATGGTAGTGCATGCGTCAGCTCACTCTCCAGCAGACTAGTTAATTCAGCTGACCGGTTGACTCTTACACCTGCCAACTAGTTAAGTCAACACACCTGTCTGCTCCCTTGCTGGCCACCTAGTTAAGTCAGCTAACCTTTCGGCCTACTTGCTGACCAACTAGTTAATTCAGCTAACCAATCGGCCAACTAGTGGACCAACATGTCAGTCGACAAGTTAGGTCAGCTAAATAGATGGCAGACTAGTTAGGTCAGTTAACTAGTTGGCCAAATACTCGACTGATAAATTAGCTGAGCAAACTACCCAGTCAAATACTTACCCGAAGTAACTGTGGGGCCAACTCCTCAGTCAACTATTTAACCAAGCTATATAGTCGGGCGATTAGTTGGCCAACTTGTTAAGCCAGTTAACAAGTTGGCAAAGTAGTCAGCCAATGTGTTAAACCAGCTAGTTAGTCGGCCGACTCTTCATCCAACAAGTTAAGTCACCCAGCTAACTCGTTAACCAACTAGTTATGCTGGCTATTTAACTCGTTTACCAACTAGTTAAAACAGTTATCTAACTCATCAATCAACTCATTAATTCAGCTAGATGTCTCCTTAGCCAACTAGTTAAGTCATCTAAGCGAACTAACTATCTAGCTAGCTAAGTAATCAAGCTAAGTCACCTAGCTCACTAGTTAGCCAATATTTTAAGTCAGCTACCTAAATAGTTAGCTAATTAAGTCAGCTAATTATTCAGCTAATTATATAATTAGGCAACTATTTAATTCAGGTAGTTATGTTAGCTAGCTAACTAGTTAAGTCAGCCAGTTAAGTCAGCTATCTAATAGGTTAATTCAGCTAGCAAAAACAGCTACTTAAGTCAGCTTCTAATTTAGTCAGCGGGTTAAGACAGCTAGCTAGTTAGCTAAAGGTTTAAGTCAGCAGGTTGAATCAGGTTGTTAGCTAGTTAACTAATGGGTGAAGTCAGCTGTTTGAGTCAGCTAGATAGATAGCAAACAGGTTGAGTCAGCTGGTTGAGTAGGCTAGCTAGCTAGCTATCTTATGAATTAAGTCAGCTGAATGGACAGCTAGCTAGCTAGATAGCTAATGAGTTAAGTCAGCTGGATGAGTAAGCTAGCCAGCTCATTATTTAACGAGATAAGGCAGATGATTGAGTCACCTAGCTAGCACGATAGCTAACAATAAAGACAACTAGTCATCTAGCTGGTTAAGTCAGCTAGCTAGCAAGGCAGCATACTATTTAAGTCAGCCTGTTAGCTAGGTAGCTATCTAGTTAGCTAACAATTTAAGCCAGCTGACTAACTAGTTATCTAGCTAGTTTGCTATCTATTTAAGTCAGTTGGCTAACTAGGTAGCTGCTAGTTACGTAGGCTATTTAAGTCAGCTGGCTAGCCAACTGGTTGGCTGGTTTAGTCAGCTAGTTTAGTCAGCTGTCTACCCAGCTGGCTAGGTAGGTAGCTAGCTCCATAAGTCAGCTTGCTAGCCAGCAGGATAGTTATTCAAGTCAGCTAGTTAAGTCAGTTGACTAGCCTGCTGGCTACATAGATAGCTAGCAAGTTAAGAGAGGTGGCTAGCAAGCATGCTAGCTTAAGTCAGCTAGGTAAGTCAACTGGCTAGCCAGCTAGCTAGATATGTAGCCAACTAGTTAAGTCAGCTGGCTAGTCAGCTGACAAGCTGGTTAAGTCAGGTAGTTAAGTCTGCTGGCAACCAGTTGGCTATCTAGTTGTCAGCTCATTAAGACAGTTGGTTGGACGGGGCAAGATGGCGACGACATAGGTGAACTGGGACCAAGACTGTAAACTGCTGAATAGACAGACTGTAAAGCAGAGGGGAAATGTGCACAAAACCAGAAGACCCTCATAAGGAAGAACAGGTCATTGCAGAAGAGAAATAAAAGCAACCCCACCTTCCCTCAAACAGAATTGAAGAGGGGGAGGGAAAGGAGTAAAGGGAGAAAAATCTACAGAAATGAGAAAACCAAAGAGAGTATGGGTCTCTCCCAGA
>NW_007261520.1:0-383 GCF_000164805.1 Carlito syrichta
TGTCAGATTGGTAGCCAGCTGGCTTGCTTGTAATTTCAGCTAGTTAAGTCAGCTAGCCAGTTAGATAGCGAGCTAGTTAAGTCATCTAGATATTTCAGCTAGCTAGCTAGTTAAGTCAGCTAGCTATATGATAGCTAGCTAGGTAGGTAGCTAGTTGAATCAGCTGGTTCAGACAGCTGGCTACCTAGGTAGCTAGCTAGTTAAGTCATCTATTTAAGTCAGCTGGCTAGCTAGTTAAATCAGTTAGTTATTTCAGCTGGCTATTGAGCTGCCAAGCAGGATAGCTAGCTTTATGTCAGCTTGCTAGCCAGCTGTCTAGTTAGTTAAGTCAACTAGTTAAGTCCGCTGCCTGGCCAGCAGGTTAGCTAGGTAGATAGGTAGTA
>NW_007261520.1:1336-5970 GCF_000164805.1 Carlito syrichta
CTGGCTAACCAGCTGGCTAGCTAGTTAGTTCATCTAATTAAGTCAGCTCGATAGCCAGTTGGTTAGCGAGGTAGCTAGGTAATTAAGTCAGCTGGCAAGCCAGTGGGATACATAGGTAGCTAGCTAGTTACATTGGCTGGCTAGCCACCTGGCTAGCTAGAGATATCAGCTAGTTAAGTCAGCTGGCTAACCAGCAGCCTAACTAGTTATGTTAGCTAGTTGAGTTAGCTGGCTATCAGCTGGCTAACTGGTTAAGTCTGCTAGTTAATTCAAGTGGCTAACCCACTGGCTATCTCTATATTTCTTGCTAGTTATGTCAGCTGGTTAGCAAGCTTGTTAGTTTAAATTAGGTAGTTGAGTCAGCTCCTTAGCCACCTGGCTAGGTAAGGAGCTAGTTATTTAAGTCAACTGATTAGCCGGCTTGCTAGCTAGTTAAGTCAGCATGTTAAATAGCTGGCTAGTCGGCTGGCTAGCTAGGTGGCTATCTAGTTAAGCCAGGTGGGTAGCTGGATGGCTATCTAGTTAAGTCAACTATTTAAGTCAGCTGGTTAGCCAGCTAGATAGCTAGGTGGCTGGCAAGTTAAGAAGGTTTGTTAGCAGGCTGGTCAAGTAGGTGGCCAGCTAGTTAAGCAGCCTTGCTAGCCGGCTGATCAGCAGGCTTGCTGGCTAGTGAAGCCGGCTGGCTATCCCATTGTCCAGTCAGACAACTGGCTATATATATGGCTGGCTAGCCAGATGCCCAAACCACTAGCTAACTTGCCAGCTGCCTAGCCAGCTATCCAGCCAGGTAGCTAGCTAGTTAACCCAGCTGGCTAGTGAGCTAGCAAGCCATCTAGCTAGTCAACTACATAAGTTTGCTAGCTAGCCAGCTAGCTAGTTAAGTCAGCTAGCAAGTCAGGTAACTATTCAGCTAGCTAGTTAAGGCAGCTAGCTAGTCAGGTTGCTAGTCAGCTAGCTAGTTAAGTCAGCTAGCTATTCAGCTAGTTAGTCAGCTAAATGATTAAATCAGCTAGCCAGCTAACTCGCCAGTTTTCTAGCTGGTTAAGTCAGTTAGCTAGAAAGATAGATAGCTTGTTTTCTAGCTAGTTATGTCAGCTAGATAGCCAGCTAGCAAGTCTGCTAGAAAGTTATGCCAACTAGCAAATCAGCTAGTTACTTAGCTAAGTAGTCAGCTAGCAACTCAGCTAGCTGGTCAGCTATCTAGTGGGCTCACTCGCCTGCCAACCAGTCAGCAAACTAGCTGGCTCGCTTGCCAGCCAACAGTTCATCAAACTTGTGGGCTCACTTGCAGGCCAGGAGATCAGTGAATTAGTAGGCTTGCTTGACAGTTGACTAGTTAAGTCAGCTACCGGTCAGCTTGCTTGCTGGCTGACTAGTTAAGGCAGCTCACCGGTAGGCTCACTCGCCGGCTGACAGGTTAAGTCGGCTCACCGGTCGGATCAATTGCTGGTCAACTAGTTAAGTTTTTGACCAGTAGGCTCACACACCAGTCAACTAAATTAAGCTGACCAGTCAGCTCACTCTCCGGCCGACTAGTTAAGTCAACTGACCAGTCGTCTCACTCACTGGCCGACTAATTAAGTCACCTACCCTATCAGCTCATTTGCCAGCTGACTAATTACATCACCTAACCGGTCGTCCCAATAGCCAGTCAACTAGTTAAGTCAGCTAACCAATCAACCGACTACTCGGCCAACTTGTCAGATGAGAGGTTAGCTCAACTAAGTAGTCAGTCAACTAGTTAGGCCATCTAACTAGTCAGTGAAGTAGTCGGCCACCTGCTTAGGCCAGCATACCAGTAGACAACTAGTTAACCGAGCTAACTGGTGGGCCAAATCTTCAGTCAACACGTTGACCCAGCTTACTAGTCGGTCGACTAGTTGGCCACCTTCTTAAGCCAGCTAAAATTTGGCCGAGTAGTCAGCCAATGTGTTAAAACAGCTAACTAGTCGGCCGATTCGTCAGTCAACAAGATAAGTCACCTAGATAACTCATTAACCAGCTAGTTGAGTCAGCTAGTTACTACTTTTCCAATTTGTTAAAACAGTTAGCTAACTCATTAAACAATTTATTAAGTCTGCTGGCCATCTCATTACCAACTAGTTAAGTCAGCTAGCAGAGTCAGCAAGCTAACTATCTAGCAAGCTATGTTAGTTACATAAGGGAACTAGCTCACTAGTTAGCTAACTATTTAAGTCAGATACTTAAGTCTGCTACCTAACTAGTTAGCTAATGAGTTAACTCAGCTAGTTATTCATTTAGTAAAATAGTTAGCTAGCTATTTAATTCAGGTTGATAATTCAGCTAGCTAACTAGTTAAGGCAACCCACTAAGTCAGCTAGCCAAGTAGTTAAGTCAGCTAGCTAAGTCAGCTAATTAAGTCACCTTTCTACTATATTCAGTTGGTTAAGACAGCAAACTAGCTAGTGAGCCAATGGGTTAAGTCAGCAGGTTGAGTCAGGTAGTTAGCTAGTTAACTAAAGGGTTGAGTCTGCTGGTTGAGTCAGCTAGGTAGCTAGTTAGCAAACGGGTTGAGTCTGTTGGTTGAATAGGGTAGTTAGCTAGTTAACTAAGGAGTTAAGTCAACTGGATGAGTCAGCTAGTTAGCTAGTTAGCTAACGAGTTGCCAGCTGGTTTTGTCAGCTAACTAGCTTGTTAACTAATGAATTAATTCAGATAATTAAGTCAACTAGCTAGCATGTTAGATAACAAGTAAGTAAACTAGTTAGCTAGCTGGATTAATCAGCTAACTAGCTAGGCAGCTAGCTATTTAAGTCAGCTTGTTAGCTAGTTAGCTACCTAGTTAGCTAACTATTTAAGTCAGCTGGCTAGCTATGTAGCTAGCTAGCTAGCTAACTATTTAATTCAGCTGGCTAGCTAGGTAGCTAGCTAGTTAACTCAGTTAGTTAACTCAAGAGGCTAGTCAACTGGCTAGCTAGGTAGTGAGCTAGATAATTCAGTTGGTTAGCCAGTTGTCTAGCTGGTTAATTCAACTAGTTAAGAAAACTGGCTATCCAACTAGCAAGGAAGGTAGATAGCTAGTTAAGTCAACTAGATAATTACCTGGCTAGCTAGTGATGCCAGCGTGTTAAGTCAGCTGCCTAGCCAACTGGCTAGCTGGCTAAGTCAGACAGTATAGTCAGCTGTCTAGCCAGCTGACTAGGTAGGTAGCTAGCTAGATAAATGTGCTTGCTAGCCAGCAGGCTGGCTGTTTAAGTCAGCTAGTTAAGTCAGTTGGTTAGCCTGCTCGCTAGGTAGGTAGCTAGCTAGTTAAATGAGCTGGCTAGCCAGCTTGCTAGCTTAAGTCAGTTAGGTAAGTCAGTTGGCTAGCCAGCTGGCTAGATAGGTAGCCAGCTAGTTAATTCAGGTGGCTAGCCAGCTGACTAGCTGCTTATGTCAGCTATTTCAGTCAGCTGGAGATCTAGTTAAGTAAGCTTGTTAAGTCAGTTGGCTATACAGCTGGTCAGTAAGTTAAAAAGCTAGTTAAGTCACATGGGTAGCCATCTGGCTAGCTAGTTAATTCAGCTAGTTAAATCAGGTGGATAGCTAGGAAACTACCTATATAAGTCAGCTAGATATGTCACCTAGGTAGCCAGTTGTCAGCTAATTAAGTCAGCTGGCTAGCTAGATAGCTAGCTAGGTAGCTAGCTGGTTAAGTCAGCTAGTTAACCAACTTGCTAGCTAGTTAAGTCAGCAAGTTAAGTCAGCTGGCTAGCCAGCTCCCTAGCTGTGTAGCTAGCTACTTAAGTTAGCTTGCTAGTAACTTAGCTAGCTAGTTAATTAACCTAGTTAAGTTATCTCACTAGCCAGCTGGTTAGCTAGGTAGTAAGTTAGTTAAGTCAGTTGGCAAGCCAGCAGTCTGTGTAGGTACCTAGGTAGTTTAGTCAGCTGGCTATCTAGCTGGTTCACTAGGTAGCTAGGCGGTTAGGTCAGTCTGGTAGCCAGCTGGCTACCTACTTAAGTCACCTAGTTAAGTCAGCTGGCTAGACAGCAGGCTATCTAGGTAGCTAGATAATTAGATCAGCAGTCTAGTCCACTGGCTAGCTCATTAAATCACCTAGTTAAGTCAGCTTGCTATTTAGGTCAGCTGGTTAGACAGCTGGCCAGCTATTTAAGTCACCTAGTTAAGTCAGCTGGCTAGCCAGGTGGCTAGATATAGAGTAAGCTAGTTAATTCAGCTGACTAGCAAGCAGGCCACCAGTTTAACTCAGCTAGTTAAGTGAGCTGGTTATCCACCTGGCTATCTAGTTAGCGATATAATTAAGACCATTGGCTAGTCAGGTGGCTGGCTAATTAAGTCAGCTAATTAAGTCAGCTGGCTAGCCAACAAGCTAGAGACGTATAGAGTTAGTTAATTCAGCTGGCTACCCAGCTGTCTAACCTGTTAATCAGCTAGTTGAGTCAACTGGCTAGCCAGCTGGATAGTTGGTTAAGTCAACTGGCTAAGTAAGCTGGTTAGCCAGCTGGCTAGCTAGGTAGCAAGCTAGTAAAGCCAGCTGGCTAGCCAACAGCCTAGCTAGTTAAGTCAGCTAATTAATTCAGCTTGCTTCCAAGCTATCTAGGTACCTAGCTAACGAAGTCACCTGGCTAGCCAGTTGGTAGCTGCTTAAGTCAGCTAGTTATTTCAGCTGGCC
>NW_007261520.1:7012-9001 GCF_000164805.1 Carlito syrichta
TCAGCTATCCAGCAATGCAGCTAGTCAGCTAGTTAAGTCATCTAGCTCGCCAGCTAGCTAGTTAAGTCCTTTAGCAAGTCAGCTAACTATCCAGCTAGTTAGTTAAGTCAGCTAGCTAGTCTGGCTGCTAGTCAGCTAGCTAGTTAATTCAGCTAGATAGTCAGATAACTAGTTAGTCAAATAGTTAAGTCAGCAACCTAGCTTACTAGCCAGTTAGCTAGCTAGTTAAGACAACTAGCTAGACTGCTTGCTATATGATACCTAGCTAGGTAGCTACCTAGTTAAATCAGCAAGTTAAGTCAGCTGGCTAGCTAGTTAAATCACTCTCCAGCCGACTAGTTAAGTCAGCTGACCAGTCGATTCACCCGCTGGCTCACTAAGTCAGGTAACCAGTTGAATTTATGTCACCACGTTAAGTCAGTTGTCTAGCCAGCTTGCTAGCTTGTCAAAACACCAGTTAAATCAGATGACTAGTCAGCTGTATAGCTAGTTATTTCAGCTAGTATTTTCAGCTGAGTATCAAGGTAGCTACTTAGATTAGTAAGCTAATTATGTCAATTAGCTAGCTAGAAAAGTCAGCTAGTTAAGTCAGCTAGCCAGCTAGATAGCTAGCTAGGTAGTTAGCTAGTTATTTCAGCTAGTAAAATCAGCTGGATAGGTATGTTGCTAGCTAGTTAAGTCAGCTAGTAAAGTCAGCTTGCCATCCAGCTGGCTAGGTAGGTAGCTAGACATTTAAGTCACCTAGCTAGCCAGCTGGCTAGCTGGTTAAGTCAGCTGGTTAAGTCAGCTGGCTGGCCAGCTGGCTAGGTAGGTAACCAGCTAGTTAAGTCAGCTCTCTAGCCAGTTTGCTAGCTTTTAAAATCAGCTAGGTAAATCAGCTGGCTAGCTGGCTGTCTATATACATATCTAGCTAGTTAAGTCAGCTGGCTAGCCTGCTGGCTAGCTATTTAAGTCTGCTTGTTAAGTCAGCTGGCTAGCTCGATAGCCAGCTAGTTTTGTCAGCTGGCTAGTTCGTAAGCCAGATTGCATAGTCTGCCGGCTAGATTGTTAGCCAGCTGCTTGAGGCAGCAGGGTAGCTCATTAGCCAACTAGTTGAGTCAGCTGGCTAGTTTGTTAGCCAGCTAGTTGATACACCTACCTAATTCTTTAGCCACATAGTTGAGTCAACTGGCTAGCTCGTTAGCCAGATACTTGGTTCATCTTGCTAGCTCATTAACCAACTAGTTGAGTCACCTGTCCAGCTCCTTAGCCAACTAGTTGGGTCTGCTGGTTAACTCGTTAGCAAACTAGTTGAGTCAGATGTCCAGCTTCTTAGCCAACTAGTTGGGTCTGCTGGCTAACTCGTTATCAAACTAGTTAAGTTGACTGGCTACCTCGTTAGCCAGCTAGTTAATTCAGTTGGCTAACTTGTTAGCCAACTAGTTAAGTCTGTTTGCAGCCTCGTTAGCCAACTAGTTAAATCAGATAGCTAACTTGTAAGCCAACTTTTTAAGTCTGGCTGGCAACCTCGTTAGCCAACTAGTTAAGTCAGATGGCTAACTAGTTAACCAACTAGTTAAGTCAACTGGCTAACACGTTAGCAAACTTGTTAAGTCACCTGGCTAACTCGTTCACCAACTAATCAAGTCAGCAAGTTGACTCGTTCACCAACTAGTTATTACAGCTAGCTAACTTCTTAGCCAACTAGTTAAGTCAGCTAGATAACTTGTTATGTATCTAGTTAAGTAAGCTAGCCAAGTCAGCTAGCTAACTCGTTAGCTAACTATTTAAGTCAGTTAGCTATTTCAGCTATCTAACTTGTTAGCTAACTAGTTAAGTCAGCTAGGGAAGTCAGTTAGATAACTAGTTATCAATCTAGTTAAGACATCTAGTGAAATCAACTAGATAACTGGTTTGCTAGCTAGTTAAATAAACTAATTAATTCAGCTAAGTAACATGTTAAGTAAAGTAGTAAGACTGCTAGCTAACTAGTTAAGTCAGCTATCTATG
>NW_007261521.1:0-14225 GCF_000164805.1 Carlito syrichta
CTCCAAGGCAGACCCTGACATACAATTCACATTATCAGAGGGAATGTGGCACAAAGTACACTAAGTGGGTGAGACAAAAACTTAAGCTTGACTTGTGACACAGAGATAAGACATCTAAAGACAACTGAATAAGTCACAAAGTATTTTGATTCCAATCATTCACCACCAAAATTATACCAGTTTTCAAGAGAGAGGCTCAAGTGGTTTAAATGCAAAATCCCCATTACAATACCAATGATTCTGTGAACTACCATGAAACTAATGGTGTTATATATGACCAACCCCCAAATAGTTTTGGAATGGTGACAGAACAGAGAGGGTATAGTGCTTTCATTCACCTCGTGCCTTCTCCAAAACTATTGTTTTATTTTTTTCTGAAAGAACAATAAATCTTTGTTATCTTTTTCTAACTCTACCATCTGTGAATAATGCAACATGTTAGCCAATGGATCTTATAACAAAATAGAAATGACATTTTATCAGAAACACAGAACATGACAGACTAACTTTGGACTGAGCAGCAATCTAGTCATAGGTGAAATGAGTTTTCTTGTCAAAGCTAGGGGACAGACATCATAATGGTAACTCTTAGAAAACTATATATTGTGGTTACTTTTGGAAATTTCTGACCATAGTACTAAATATCTTTGTGAATTTTCGAGCAGAATAAAATTACGACAACATGTGAGGAGAAGCAAAGAGTAGTGGTTAGGTACTATATTAATGACAACACAATAAAAATGAGGGAAATAAGCAAATATAGAAATTCTAGCCCCTTTAAGCTATATCTCAGTTCTAAAAAACCTTATGCCGTTATGCCATATGTCTTTCTGGTAGTTACAACAAAGGAATTTGCAGATTCGGTAGAATATGGACATTTTGGGAGCTATTCATATATTTGTTATTTTCAGGGCTTAAAATCACACCCATTAGTGATTATACTGATGAATGAAGTCAATTCTGTAGTCATAGATCCTCCTAGCAACAGTGTTGATATTTCTGAATCCATGATGCTACTGCTTTATTTTCTACTGTTCTTGACCAGTAGGGAGATTTGACCCACTGCATTTGACCATGAAGAAACTTGAGGTATAAAAAATAGAAAGCTGAGGACCCTGAGACAGACTTTGTCTCCATTATTTTTTCTCATTTATGGCTGAGAGTCACCCTACAATCAGAACTTTAAACATAAAAGAATTATTTTTTGCAACCACTATTTGGTATATGCATTTTGGTGGCTATATATTGCTATCATTTTCTGTTCTATTAATTTTTAATAAATTAAGGTTAAGGATCAGATGTTTATCTGCAGTAAATAATGACTAGAATTGAGATAAACTAAAACTATTTACCAAATGCAAGAATTTCAAAAATAAAAGTATTTCACTATTTTTTTGCAGCTCATGACTTACTGTGGAATGTCAGAAATTATGAAACACTTGATTTACAGCTGATGTGCTAAAAGTTTGTTTACTTGTAAAACACAATGTGAAATAATGAGAGAATGTACCAATTTGCAGTCTAAGTTTAGTTCAAATGCTAACCTACCAACTAGATGCTGAGAGATAATATAACTGATATTTGAGATATCAATTTTTAGAAATGAAAGAATAGATTAAATAGATGTAGTAATCTCCACCCCCAAACCAGTAAAATATTAACAACTTAAAATAGTTTGTGAATCCTATATTTAACTAATTTACTTTTACTATCTTCAGACTAGAAGTAAAATTCACCTACTAAAGCAGACTTAATTAAGACACAGTTCCTGTACAAAGTAAAATTTATCAGCATAATCTTTTTTCAAGCAAGAAAGGGAAAAACGAGTAGACCAGTAAATGTGGCTACAAATAAATATGCACCCATTTAGATATAAATAAAATATACAAACAGCGTTAATCTGCATGCTTTCCTTCCTCTGCAAAAAAAAAAGAAAATTTGTGAAACTTTTAGAGAATGGTACAAGTTTTATAGATATTGAAGCTAAAAAGGATCAAATTCCATTGGCTGCCTTCATTTCAGTAATGGGGATCCCAATTAACATATCCAACAGTTCACATTTTAGTTCTATCTGAACAGAAAAAGTCTTTTAAAAATAAATGCATTAATGAATATTGGTAGAATTTCAGTGATTCTTCAAAGAACATGACTCTTTTGACATATATATTTACGGAAAACATGATTTGTGCTTTAGAATTTCAAACTGTAGATGTTTGCTTTTGAAAAAACTGCTAGCATTATCGGCTTCACACTACAGCAAATGAATCACATGATTTTCTTACCTGCCTCAAATTTGTACAATTACATGTATAATATACATAGCACATTTGTTTTAACAAATATATTTTTATATATTAGTTAAAATCTGTGAAAGATCTGAAATATATTCTAGTTGCAAGTTAGAGAGTTAGCTACCACCTTTACATAAATGGTAGAGGAAGACACAACACCCCTGGATCAGTGAGAAAGGAATTATCACTCATGACACAGAAAGCACCATAGACAACATTCATTTCTCTCCTTCTTGCTCTTCTTACCACAAGGCTAAGACAGAGTTGCTCAGTTGGAGGCTATACTTGCTGAAGGTTTACATTAGAGCTGAGTCAGTCCCTGAGTCTAATACACTCTCCTTAGTCACCATATCAGTTTATTAATGTTAATAATAATGAAGCTGATGATGCTGTTGATGGTAAGCAACACGCTGAGAGCTCACTATGGGCCATCTATGAGGTAATGGTTTTTATCATCTTTGTTATGAAATTTTCACAATAACACTTCTATATAGAAACTATTGATATTCTCAGGGGAGACGATGGACCTTAAGTAGAGGGAACTTAATTAAGTAACGTACAGGAAAAATGAATTCCGGAAGCCTGGTTGCAGAGCCCATAGTCGTAATTACTCTGCTAAAGTCCTTTGTGTCTTGATGAATTTACTTCCAGTTTGAGTGTTTGGAGAGACCCTTGGTGAAATATCTCTCCAATAGCCTGAAAGCTAGCCATACGGGTAATAATCTGCCACTGTTTGAATGTATGTGTCCCTCCAACATTCAGGTGTTGGATATCAACACCCAGTGTGGCCGCAGCATCACCTACTGAATCACAAACTCTGGAAGTGTGTCCATGTAAACTGTGTTTTAGCAAGCTCTCCAGGTGACTGTAATCCATGCTGAGATTTGACACCACAGATAAAGAAAACTATGGCAGGCTTTTAATAACCATAATAGTCACAATTACCATAGAACCCTGATTGGAACTAATTAAACCTTGAAAAAATTAGAAAAAGTAAGCTGTACAAATGAAAGAGAGAGAAAACCCTGTGTTTGTTCAGGCACATGTGTCTTAATTATGAATAAAAATATTGTGAGGGAGAGACAAAAGAGAAATCCTCATCTCCCATGATGGAAAATTACAAGGTAATTCAAAACTTAATAAAGAGTTGCAAAAGTTCTTTATTATCTAGACATATGCATGAAGCTTCAGAATATCTAAAAAGGCTGAAAATAGCTATTTATTTTGAATTACAAATTTTAAACATCATGAGATAAATTTTTAGTTTTATATAATATCTAATTGAATTATTATGATTACTTTAATGAAATAGTAATGAAAGGAAAATTGTGAAGTTGCAAGGACCAGAGTTTCTTCTGACATCAACAACCAAAACAATGGGCAAACATAGGAAATAACACCACTTTCACCAGGCAGTGAAATCAGTGATTATCAAGTCATAAGAAACTAATGATGTATGCTCTAAAAATGCTTTATTCTCTCACTTGGAAAAAGATGCAGGAACAATTTATAGAAAGGGAAAACCTAGGTTGAGACACCTGTTCCCTCTGAGTTGGGAGACAGAGCTGGACTCTAAGAAATGCAGGGGGCCTAGGGCTTGTGTGGCACAGTGCCAAGATGAGAGCTACACAGGGGTAGTCTTGACATCCTGCAGAGTGTACTAGTATTCAGTTGAGTGTTAATGAGATAATGTACATGGAAAAATTAACCAATGCTAGCTGAAAACAAAACCTTTGGAAGGAATAGAGGAAAAAAGTGTCTGTCGTTCATAGGGCTCTACAAGTTTTCTTTGCTTGAATGACAAAGCAAAACACTCATAAATCAGCGGATGCTGATTAGAGTACTAATAAAGTTCTGTCTAAATAGGGAGAGGGCAATGTGCATATTTGAAAATAGAATGGGTGAAATAAAGAAGTCCAGATGAACCATATTTTTAAACACATGGCATTGTTGTAAATATTATTGAAAAAGAGGAATCAAAAGATTTTCATACTTTAAACACATTAGTCGACTATACATTATAAAAGAAGGGATTCCACTTACAAAACCCAGGAAAAAAAAATCTGTAAAACTAAACCTAACAAGAAACATTTAAACCTTTATAGTATAACTTTAAAATAAGTTCAAAAGACTCAAAATTAGACTTAACAAGTGGCAAACGCTATTGTGATGATGAATATGGTATCATAAAGAAACCAATTCTTTCCAAGATATTACACAAATGTAATGCAATCTCAAAAAAATACCAAAAAATTATCTTTGGGGTTTTTTTTTTTGGTTTTTTTTTTTTTTGAGGGGGGCTTTCCTGGAACTGAACAGGTTGATTTTCAAGTTCACATTCAAATAATAACAAGGAGAATAGCCTATAAATTCCCAGGGTTAGTGGAGTACAGTGAGAGTCTAAACTAAAGAGAAATTAAAACCTACTGCAAAAATTTTATATTTCAGACAGTTTTGTAGTGACATGTACACAGCCACAGAGAGAGAAATCAAAGTATCAATGAAATAAAATAGAAAATATAGCTAATACCTAGGTACACGTGGAATTTATTATATAATAAAGGTGTGGAAAAACAGGAAGAAGAAAAAGATAGATATTTCAATAAATTAAATTGACGCATCTTGGACCATTTGAAAAAGAAATGAAATTAGATAACATTACAGGCCATCAACTGCTTTAATGTACAAATGATAAAAAGTTAACTGTGATAGCAGAAACATGTATAGTACTTTAAAAACAAGAAATACAGAAATCTAATTGGGAACCAAAACACCAAAGAAATAAATAAAAAGATTACTACAGTCAGGTCTGTAACATTGAAGATTGTCTGTTTAAATAAAATCACCATAATCAAAGTCAATAGGAAAACAAATAAATTACTTAGAAATGTCCCATATATGTGTATATAGATATATAAATATATAAATAAACATGTATATACTTGCATGTGTATTCTTAAAATTGAGAACCTGGGAGAAAATTAGACAACATATAAGTATAATAACAAAAAAGGAAATGCAAAAGGCCCTTAACTATATGAAAATATATTCTATCTCACTAATAATGATATAAATTAACAAGGATGTATCATTTCTCACCTACACGATTGCAAATATGCAAAAGTTTGACATGTACTCTGTTGGTGAGATTGGAGAAAACAAGTTATTTCAGGTATCACTGGTGAAACTACATCTTCTGAAGAGAGTATATTGACCACATTAAATAAAGTCAGGGATGTACTTATATGTTTGACCTTCCAGGACAGTAATACAAAAATATTCACCCACTGAGGTGAGATAACATTTTCACAAATTTGTTTACAAAGGCATTACTTGAGGTATCAAGAGATAGCTAAATCTACTTTGATAATTGGCTTAAACAGCTTTCTCTGTTAAAATCATGCAAAATCACCCACATGTCTTGTGAAATGTGATACAATGCTGACTGCGATCTAGAAATACTTTCAGTCCCACTTCTGAATTCCAACCCCCAGTCCTGTCTACTCCCACATAAGAGAACCAATTTAATTACTGGTGTCCTCTGTATACTTCCAGAGCCTTATATCACACACTCTCACCTTTGTAATTATGAGTGTGAGGAAAGCAAGCCTGAACTTTATACTCTTTCTGATTTTCCTTTCACTATTCCTACATCCCACCCACTGGAAGGCAGATTCCTTCTGATCCTTCTAGTATGTCCAAAATGGCCTTTGAATTACATTTACATATTTTTAAGTTACAAGGTCTATCTATGTTGCCCAAGCTGGAGTGCAGATGCCAGTTAAAGGCACGATATTTGTGCCCTGCAAACTTTACTTCCTGTGCTGAAGCAATCCTTCAGCACCGTCAAGTGCCACTACACTGGCTCTGAATTACATTTTCTTGCTTGCTTAATAGGTATTCTGTCCCTCTTCTTCTCTAGAAAGACTGGCTGCAACCTCTGGTTGAGGGAGATGGTGAGAGGGAGACTACATTATTTATTCTTTTCCAATTTTAATTGTATTGCACTCACTTTGAGAAATACAATGGCCATTACTACAGTTATCATCAAGAGGGTACAGAGTACTTTCGGCCTTTATCTAGTGTATGAATGACAAGCCTGAAAGGACAGAGAGAGTAAACAAACAGCTAAGGGCTTATGTTTGATTTTCCTACCTATGTCCCAAGATAAGACTTCAATCCTTGATTGCTCAGGTAATGCTCTTTGACTTGTATCTATTACAAAAGTTGACATGGTAACTTTCACCCCAGAACAATTGAGATGTTTGTAATCTAAAAAATTTTGATTTCCATAAATGTTACAAAGGTCCAAACTTACACGTTTATCTAAATATTCTTTTCTGCTTGTTACTGTGAAATGAAGGGGACAAGGTGTTTTCTCAATAGTAAGCAGAAATAGTGGGTCCATTCAATAAGTAGACCTACTTTAATCTTCATAATCCTTGTTGACCTGATAGAAAATTATTGCATGGTGTTTTTATGCTTTAGAAATTTCAGAAAGGGCTTGACAGGCACTGGCAGCCTGGTAAAGACAAAAAGTCCATGCTAGTATAAACGAAGTGGTCAAAGATATGTGTCCAGGGATCCTTACTCTAGTGGCTGTGGTGAAAGGCACTATTCTCTTGTGTTTTATTGTTGTAAGAATGAGGTCTGTGTTTCTGATGTTTCATATTATTTTCCAACAAAAAATAGATACAGATTTTACTGTAACGGTAAAGGGACCTAGCCATATAAAGAAAATTGAACTTCTTTTCAGAAACTTTTATCGAGCCAATATGATCTGGCAATAAAATGTAAATCTTACTAGATGCTTGCCTTTTTAATTGATTTGACAACACATCAATATATCCCATAAGGACTAGTTTTGCTTGATTGTGAAAGTACATTATCAATGTGCCTGAGGGAACATACGTGTTCATGCAAGATCTTAATATATTAAGGAGGGATGCATCTATTTTTTAAAAATACATATGTGACAGTTTCAAATGTCTAGAATATATTTTTTTCTAAACTCCACAAACACCAATTCTGAAGAAGTATCCCTAAATGGTTCTAATTTGAATCTTTAAAAAGTACAGAAAAATCATTATTACCACTGTTTTTATAATCTTTTAGATAGTGTAATTATCGTACTACTTGTTTTTCAGATTGATAATAGCGTACTTTATTCCAGATGAAGGGGAATTTTGTTTTTTTCTCATTTTGCATAGTAGTTTTATTTCATTATGATTGAAAATGTTTGCAACATTACTACTTACAATAAAATAATACAGTGTTCAAGAAGCCTAGAAACATTAAACATGAGGTTTAAAAATACGTTGATCTATGATTCCCAACTTTCTGGAATCACTCTACATGTTAAGACCATACACTACAAATGTTGCCTCGGAATGAAAAGTTTATTTGCCCTCAGATGGGAATGCCCACTTCTCATGATAACTGCGTAATTCTCTTAAAGTATGTGGAGCTATTGAGACTCTTGTTTATTTAACTTCCTATCAACTGAATGTCTATCACTTCAGAATAGATAACTTTTTTTAGTTTTTTTCTGCTTTCAAACTACATAAAATAAGCAAAACCATGGCCATGTCATGATGGAATTATTGTTGTGTGCCTTATATCCTGTATCCTCAAGTCCACTTCCTAGTAGTGGTACTTCACTCAAACATGAACAGTCTTTCTAAGGTACAAGAAAATGCTAGTATTTTAGTGCATGCTTACTAACAGTAAGACAGCAGAAACTTCATAAGTTTACATTGCAGAGAATAATTAAATATATAAACTTTCATTTAATTTATAATAGCATCATGCTATGTTGATGAGTTCTTTAAATTTTCAATTGTAAAAATGTAAAAAATTGCAAAAGTGAATACTTTCTAATTCATTCTGCGTGTAAGAAAACAAATGTTTAAAAACTTCCAGGCCAAGATTAGGGAAGATTTACATAATATAAGCATAGTACTCATTTGAAACATAAAGACACAATGTATAAATTTGTGGTATCAATTTTCAACATGTAAAAAAATGACAGTGGGGCTGTCTCTTTCTTATTACATGAATGAAATGGTTGTTCATACTTTCATATCTGTGCTTGCCAGTGAAGAAAGTAATAAACTTTTAAAAAATGTATTTTATACTCTACTTTAAATTAGTGACACTAAAACTGAAGAGGTCAAGCATAGGGAGGATTCTAAATCTCAAAAAAGAACATATACACACGTTTATAGGCAAATGAGAAAATGTAGGTTAAAGAAATTGATATATAAATTGTGAGTAATTAAATAGAACACAAGAATAGAGAGGAGATGCCAGAAATGAAATTGGTAAGGGGTAAAAAGTTTTATTTCTGGTACAATTTACAAAATTCAGTGAACCATGAGGATATACACAATTTTGCAAAACACATTAGAAGTTACCTCCAGTTCCTAAAGAAGCATACCAGTTGGTGCAGATTAAAGTTCATATGCATAGAGTTTTGTTTAATAAAAGACTTATAAAAGTAATTCTTCAATATACTTGAGCTTCAAATGAGATTCATTAAAAGTTGAAAATAAAAGAAGAATATTTGGAGTATCCAAGTCCTTGACTCGAGAGGCACATGTGCAAGATGCATCCAAAGAGTCATAGCAACTTTTATGGGCTAGGCTCGTATTTTAAATTACCTGCCGCAATTCTGATTCAAATTAAAAGCCACATCAATTACTCCTGGAGAACTTGAGGGAAATAGGAATGAAAAAACATGCTCTGCTCTGCACTTCGTGCCCTATTTATGGTTATCCCAGTCCATGAGAAAGATTTCAGTAACCCCATTGCATAGCAGTAATTATGGGAACTCCTTATCTATGATTAAAGGGACAGAAACATGCTGATTATATGACTATTGGTGTCAGATAAGATAGCCAACCGCTCACTCCGTACTTAGAGTTCATATGGATCAGGCAATGAGCTGGGTAGCAGGCAAAAAGTTTAAAAAGGTTGAAGGTCGTAGCTCACTGCTTAACAAAGTAAACATTATTCAAATTAAAAAACAAAAGAGGCATAGCAAAAGCTTTGAAAACTGAACTGAAGTTGAAGTTATCACCCACAAAAATGACACAGAAGTTGTGGTCTGCACTAAACTCATACACAGAAGTGAATCTGGACATGGAATAATACGTGAGGCAGCTTTCCTTATTGGAGGGAAGAGGGCTCAGCCACTGTCAGGGTATCCAGTGGTAGACAGATTCTCCAAAGTAAAAAGGAGACACTCCATGTATTGCGTTATGAACCTGGCTTTACAAAGCCTTTGAAGTCTTGTTGATTTTTAACTTCTCTCAACTGTCATATAAAACAAGACATTCGAAACCTAAACAAAAATAAAGAATAAGACATGGAAACTGGAGACTTTCAAAATAGAATACGGAGGTCCTCCAAAAGGCAAGTCACTTAAATATTTTCATAAAATGAAAATAGGATACAAAGCTATCCTCTATTCCTCCTTTCTCAGTTACTTTGACATCTTTGAGGAAACAGACTTTTTTCCTCGTTCTAAGTATCCACCATGGAAAATGGGTCACAGGAAAAAGAAAAGAAAGATTCCACTCCGTGTGAGTTCTCTAGTGGTTACAGATTCTCAGCTGTGTCCACCTAGCCACACCCAGGAAAGCGTAGGACTAGGATTGATCTGCATATCATATCAACCCTTCGTCAGGGACAGAGTCTTGCCCTGTGCCTCTTGGATTGGTGTTAGGCTAGGAAATACAGCTGAAGGGGCTGTGACTTTCATTACCCTTGGTTTTTCTTGGAAGAGTGGACCCAGTTTCCCTTAGTAGTTGAATATTTTCTAATTGCATGAGAATGTTCTCATGATGTATGTGTTTTCTTATTGCTTCTATATGTCATTGACCTGATTTCCTCTCTTCTTCCTCAGTCTCTTTCCTTTTCTTCCTCAGCCAGTCGTAGGCACGGTGGAAGGCACGACAGCTGAAACCCTGACTGACTCCATGTTCCACATGATTCTTTAGCTCCTCCAAGCTTGTAAAGACCCGACAGCAGCCAATGCACCTGACGCCGCTCTCTACGGCTACCAGCCATTCGGGCGTCTTGGCCCTGGAACAATCCTCTGGAACTGGTGTCTCTGCTTTTCCCTTAACCTCCTCCTGTTCCTCTTGAGTGTGGTTATCAAAGTCAGACACACTGTCAGTGAGGAGGTCCATGGTTGGTGTATAAGAGAGGCAGGGATTTTCCTGGATCTTCTCCTGGTAGGTCATTTTTTTCAATTTAAACTTCTTTGGGAGGGGCTCCAATACTTGCTCTGTCTCTTCCTCCAAAAAAGCCACACCCCTTTTTAATCGGACGTCTGTATAGTAGATTTTCATGGTCCTTTCCCTTTTAATGTCTACTGAGGACTTCAATGATACTTCTGTATATGCATAACAAGAACAATTATCTGGGCTGCTGGAGGAAGTTTCGCTTTCCTCTAGGTCCTGGGGTTGAGGGTCAGCAGAGATCCCAGGATAAGGAGTTTCTCGATGAGAACCTATGAAACAAAATTTCAAGTGTAAATGTGAATACTGTATGTGAAGTCTACAAGCATTAAGATGGCCAGGAGAATGCCCTTGTATGGGGATATGTGTAACGGAAATGTATGTATGTGTGATGTTTCTGAATTCTGTACTCGGTATGTCTTATTTGAGGTGTATACTGGGATGTCTGTGTAATGAGTAGGCAGTGCATGTCAAGAAGTTGTGTGTGTTTCCTGGAACATATCTGCTGAGTATTTCTGGTATTGGTGAAAGGGGATGTTCATGAGTGTGTGTATGTGTTTGCAGTGTAACGATGCACGTGAACGTATACAGGTATGTACTTGTTCTTTGTTTCACTTTTTTTCATATGAGACAGTAAGTATGCTTCAAAGGAAATGCATATGAGATCTGTGGTTGTGCAGCTTAAGGAAGGGCTGAAGGCATTGTGGATGAAGTGACATGTGATGAGAAAAACCACATACGAAAGTGCATTCTCTTAAGGACATAAATGTTTTCTAGTCTGCTCTAGCATAAGGAGGATACACAGATTGTCTGGATGAAGGGATGTTAAGTATTTATGAGATTACTATGCAACAGAATGAGTCAGAGATTGATCATATACAGGAATGAGGGTCGAAGTGTGTATCTATGTCATTGTACTGGCGAAGGGAAAAGATGTAGAGTGGAGGGATGTGTATTTGAGATTAAGTAAAAGGAAAGAGAAATAAGGCCATGCTTGGTATAAAGGAAGATAATTGATGAGTTTGTGCCAATCCAAGGAGGCTGGTTCTCAGTAAATGTCCATAGATTCATCAGCACTCCCCACTGTCTCCGCACAGTGGCCCCAGTGTTCACATGTTGGAGGTTAATGCTGAGGAGATTCTGCTGTTCTTGAAGGCACATGTCCTATTCTTTCCCTCCCCAGAGGCCTCAGTCCTAGTTTCTCTGCCTGAAGCCCTTTCCTGACTTAGAAGGAAAGTAACCTCAGGAAGAGTTGGGATGAGCAACTCTGTTGCCCCTCCTGTCTCAGCCCAGATTTCACAGTTGGTCTACATAATATACTTATCATCAAAGAACGTTCTTGGAGTGGAGACACAGGATAAGTATTCTGAGGTAGACAAACTCTTTTCTGAGGTCTGAGACTGATCTGGGATATCAGAAATGTCTAAGGGCATGCTCTTCAGCATAATGAATTTCTGGGGAATAATATTCCAGAAAATTGAGAAAAATCATTTGAGCTGTTTATTTTTAAAATATATATATGTGGAGTATTCTCTACATGGGACTTGCTTTCCCAGAAGTTAAGGTGATTTTTCCCATTCAAACCGCCAAAACAAAGTTAGAAGGAAGTTGTGAAAATTATGTACGGAGAGGATGTGTCAAGAAGACTGGGTGTCCCGTGTGTGATATTTTTGGCGTTGTAGACAGAATATTGGAAATTGTGAATCATGCCTAAAGCCAATATGCAGTCACTAAAAATTAAATGTTTTATTATATCATTAGCTCCTTTCTCCTTTTGGAGAAATTATGCAAAAATAATATTGAGAATGTCATATGGAGAATTATATATGTATATCAACCTATTTGTTTATATTAATTCTATATTGAAAGAGATAAAGAGAGATTCAGTGGTGTAGATATAAATAGGACTATATAGTTAAGTGGATTGGAGGTTAGCTAGCTAGATAAACAAATAAGATTTTTTGAACATCCTCTAAACAGGACATGGTGCTGGAGGTATCAAATGAAAATTTCACACACCTGCCCAAGACACCTCTTCTAAAAATGTGCTTCTACCTTTCTCCTGAAGTTTTATCTTTTTCTATTTGTATCATGTGGGAGTCTCTTCCAATGGAAATAGTCAAGTGTACATAGTTCATTTCTGCTCATTCAGTGAAAACAGAGACCCTGGTAGTCCTCGAAAGAAGGGGTCATTGATTTCAGTCGTGAAGCAAATGAGCTTAATTCCAATTCTGGCTCATCTTTCCCTCCCACCTTTGGACCTGCATTCTTGTCCCACCGCTCCTTTATCCCTATACCTCTATGGATACGCTTGTTGAAAGAGGAGTCACAGGTCACGTAGTCAGAGTTGGAATCTTTGGATGTTTTCTTGATGTCTTGGGCCAAGAAACACTCATGTTCATGGAGATATTTCATTATTAACTCTGGGGAAAAGAAGGAGAATCAGATCCGTGAATTTTTTTTTTTTTTTTGCATTAAAGAGGCAATCAAAATATGCTATGTACAATAACACACATGGCATTCTCCTCATGAATATTATGACCCAGTGACTTTAAAGGTCCAAAATCTTCTTATCCAAAAATACTGGTTGGAATGATGTGCTTGGGTGTGGCTGGATTACCTGTGGTGGCATGTGTTGTTTTGCAGTATCAGAAACTTCAAATCTTGTGGGCTTACATTGGAAAGTGCCCATGTTCTTTGTTATTATTTTTATTTATCTGAAATGAGAACTTGCCAGAAAGAATCCACTGAATGGCCCTCCTCTCGTCAGCATCATCTTCAGGTATCTGCCCTTCTGGCCTTTGTTGCCAGAGTTCTGCTGTTCCCCAGTCTTAGGAGAATTCACAGATTCTGAGTGTCAGTAGGCTCCTCCAGTCAGATCCGGGACTGGCTTTAGCCTGCAACTTTCAGATTTGGCCACATCTCCTCTCTTGGATGCTTGCTGAACCTTAGCACAGCTGTCACCTGACCTGGTGTGTCACCTCTGTCAGTGTTTCCCTGCATGTACAGGGCTGTGACTAGTTTTTCATCTCCATCCTCCGTACTCACAACCTGTCTCAGAATTGTCCCTGTCCTTTAATTTTGACCAGTTTTGCATGTCATCATTTTTGTAGCTTTGGAATCATTTCAGTGTATTTCATGGATTTCAAGATGTCATGCAGATCCCCAGTTTGTGTCTCTTACTTCCTTTATTCTACATTTCCAATGGCAAGGGCTATGATTTCACAAACTTCAGTAAACACATGGCATACTCAAGTTCATAACAAATAACTCATCAATCCACCATCTTTTCTCAGTTTATAAACCTCTATTAAGACTACAACCAAGCTATTACTTGTGAAAATATGTTTAGTTTTTTTCTGAGGTTGCTAGAGACTGTTTCATGTGCCATTTTGGTGTGAACATGGTGAAATTTAAGGTGTGTCTACACTATTACATAGTTTGTCATTTTTCCTGAATATATTCTGATGTATGTAGTACATGTCTGTGTCTATTGGTCTTTTTGGCAACTTTATGTATTGAGTGCGGGGAGTAAGATTGCCATTTTCTGTGGAGAGGTCTGAGTGATGTGTTTGGGTATTTGCAGCATAGTTTTGTACATGTATAGGTATTCATTTCTATGCATCATGTCATCTGTATGGCATGTGCTATTGATGTGTATGCACTTACGCAATAGGATTTTGCTTTA
>NW_007261522.1:0-1412 GCF_000164805.1 Carlito syrichta
ATGGAGGCCACGGTGGCCAAGAGTGGGCCCCCTTGCTTCAGCCTGTGCAACAGTTTGGGACTCCAAATTAGAATAATAATACCAACCACCACCACCACAACCATAGGCTGACATCAGGGGCTCAGAATGGCATCCTGGCCCTTTTGAGATCAAGGTGAGTTGATGGCAAGAGCCTGCGGTTCTGAGACCAGCCCGGGACACTGGGTCAGAACTCATCTCAGTCATCAAAGATAAATCCAAAGATTAGCTTGTCATGTTGGCGCAGGCCTGTGGTTCCAGCCACTCGGGGGGCCGAGGTGGGAGGATCACCTGAGCCCGACAGGTGGAGTCCATGGTGGTCGTGAGTATGCCCCTGCACTCTGGCTTGAGAAGCAGACCATGATTCCAACTCTAAATAATAATAATCACCACCACCACTACCACCACAACCCCTGCAACATAGTGGAATGAGTCACCCTCAGAGATGGGAGAGAAAAAGACATTTTCTGGCATGTCGTTCGCACTAGCTTTCAAAGGTGGCTACTGGGCATGTCCCTCCTGCTCTTTCAGCCACATGAACCAGAAGACCTGCCCCTGCCCTCCACACTCATGTCCCACGTCAAAGACGTGTATGAGCTCATGGAGCAGATGGCTCTAATCTAGGGTGGCCATCAGGCACAGAGAGATCAACGGGGTCCGGCAATGCCACAGCCAACCCACATTCTGGTTACCTGGTCTGCCATCTTCAGACAGGGGTGGGTCTCTTCCTCTCCCAATGGATCTATCATCCCCTGCCCACGCAGATCTTTCCCTGAGGAGCCATGGACGCCCGTCGTAATGCATGAGGGAAGCGTATTTTTTGTCGCCAGAATCTCCATTGGCTGGGATGGGTCATAGCGACACAATCGTGTCTCCTGGGCTGTCGACCTGCCAGGCTTAGGCAGTCCTCATTCCTTGGCTTCCAAGCATCCGGGACTCAAGGAGCCACCACGCCTGACTCGATTTTGGGAACCTCTCACTGAGACGAGGTCTGGCAAATTTGCCTGGGCTGGTCTCTGACCCCTGGCCTCAGGCAGCCTCCCTTCTCAGCCACCCAGGGTGTGGGACTGATGGCTGTAAGCCACAGTGCATGGCCTGGAGTCGCACATTTTATTGGTGGGGTGATGCAAATGAATGCCCCAGGACAGAGGCCACCGCATCCTGGAATGACAGGTGCACCCCACCACACCCAGCTCATTTGGAATGGAGGATAGAGACAATGTTTCGCTGATTTGCCTGGGCGGATCGCAACCCATGTGCTAGGGCTGGCCACTGTCACTGGCCCCCAAAGCACTGGGATGACGTGACTGAGCACCCAAGTCAGGTCTTGATCCTTATCAAAAACGAACAAGAATGCCTGGCGTGGGGTCCCGCAACTGGTATCCCAGTGCTCT
>NW_007261522.1:2487-3291 GCF_000164805.1 Carlito syrichta
CCTGGGTGGAGCGAGCAGGATCATCCTGGGGAACGAGACCTGTGGAAGGGTGGGCACCCCAGCAGAGACACATCCATGTGCCAGGTGCTCCCTCGAGGCAGTCTCAGGGGGTGACTCCGGCTGCCCACTTCAGGTTCCTGAGTCATTGGAATGGAGCGGGACTCAGTGGGATCTCGAGAGGGATGTTAAGGCTGGGTGTGGGGGCTCACGCCTGTCAACCCAACACTTTGGGAAGTCCAGAGGAGAGCATGGCCTTAGCTCCTGGGTACGAGACCAGCCCAGAACCTTGGCAAGACCTCATCTTTACAAGAAACAAACAAAATGAGCCAAGAAAGGCAGAGGATGCCTGTCGTTCTAGCCACTTGGGAGGCTGCAATAGGAGGATCACCAGAGCCCAGCCAGTGGAGGGCATGGCAACCGAGAGTGGAACCCTGCACTCTCACCTGGATGAAAGACCAGGACTCTGACTCAGAATAATAATACCAACCACCATCACAACTACAGGCCAGTCTCAGGGGCTCAGCCTGGCATCCCAGCACTTCGGAGGCCCACATAAGTGAATGACCTGAGACTGCGGTTTTGACACCAGAACGGGACATGGGGCAAGGCCTCATCTCAGCCATCACAAATAAATCCAAAGGTTAGCCGGGTGTGGTGTCACAGGCATGTGGTTCCAGCTACTCGGGGGTGGGGGAGGCAGAAGGATCACCTGAGCTTGGTGGGTGGAGTCTGCCATGACCGTGAATATGCCCCTGTGCTCCACCTTGGGTGATAGAGTGGTATTCTGACCCCAAATAATAATAA
>NW_007261523.1:0-879 GCF_000164805.1 Carlito syrichta
TCTAGCCAGCTGGCTAACCAACTGACTTAACTAGCTGTTTTAACTATCTGGCCTGCTTTCTAGCCAGTTGAATTAACTAGCTTGCTACATAGCTAGACAGCTAGCTATCCAGCTGAATTTACTAGGTGACTTAACTTGTGAGGAAGGTGTCTCACAAGCTGACATTATGGGCAAGTCACCCACCTACCCAGCTGTCTAGTCAGTTGACGTAACTTGCTCACTTAACGCTCTAGCTAGCTGGTTAGACAGCTGACATAATTAGCTAGCTACCTAGCTAGCATGCTGGTTTGCTAGCTAACTTAACAAACTGAATTAACTAGCTAGACAGCTTGCTAGTCACCTGAATTATTTGTCTAGCTACCTAGATAGCCAGCAGCCTATCCAGCTAACTTAACTAGCTGTCTTAACGAAGCAGCCAGCTGGCCAGCCAGCAGACTTAAGTAGCTAGATACCTAGCTAGACAGATGGATAGCTGACTTATCTAGCTGAAAAAGCTAGACTCTTGATGGCTAGCCAGCTGACATAAAAAGCTACATACCTACATAGCCCGCTAACTTACTACCTGACTTAACTACCTAATGACCTAGGTAACCTGCTGTCCAGCGTGCTGATTTAACTAGGTGACTTAATTAGCTAGGAAGCTGGCTAGCCAGTTGACTTGAGCTGAATTAACTAGCTAGCTCACTATTTAGCCAGCTGACTAAACTAGCTGAATTAACTAGCTGTCCAGCTGGCTAGTCAGCTGATTTAATTGCCTAGCTACATATGTAGCCAGTAGCCTAGCCAGCTGATTTATCAAGCTGACTTAACGAAGTAGCCAGCAGCTAGAGAGCAGATTACTAGCTAGCTACCTGGCTAGGCAGCTGGAGAGCCAGCTGA
>NW_007261523.1:899-2760 GCF_000164805.1 Carlito syrichta
TAAGTCAGTCACTAGCCAGTTGGTTAGCAAGGTAGCTAGCTAGTTAAGTCAGTTGGCAAACGATTGGGCTATGTAGGTAGCTAGCTAGTTAAGTCAGCTGGCTATCCAGCTGGCTAGCTAGGTAGCTAGGCAGTTAAATCACCCTGCTAGCCAGCTGGCTAGCTAGTTGTGTATCCTAGTTAAGTCAGCTGGCTTGACAGCTGGCTAGCCAGGTAGCTAGATAGCTAATTCAGATGTTTAGACCACTGGATAGATAGTTAAGTCACCTAGTTAAGTCAGCTGTCTAGCCTGCTGCCTAGCTATATATCAAGCTAGTTAATTCAGCTGACTAACACGCAGGCCAACTATGTAAGTCAGCTAGTTATGTCAGGTGGCTTGACAGCAGACTAGCTAGGTAGCGAGATAGTTGTCAGTTGGCTAACCAGCTGGCTAGCTAAATAAGTCAGCTAGTTAATTCAGCTTGCTAGCCCACTAGCTACCTTGGTAGAGAGCTAGTTAAGTTAGCTGGTTAGCAAGCTGCCTCACTAGTTAAGTCATCTAGTTGAGTCAGCTGGCCTGTGAGCTGGCTAGATGGTTAAGTCAATCAGTTAAATCAGCTGATTAGCTAGGTAGCAAGCTACTTTAGTCAGCTGGTTAGCAAATGGGATAGCTAGTTAAGTTAGCTCGTTAATTCAGTTGGCTTCCCAACTGACCAGCTAGGTAGCTTCATTTAGGTAGCAAGCTATCCAGCAGATTAGCTAGGTGGCAAGCTACTTTAGTCAGCTGGTTACCAACTGGGATAGCTAGTTAAGTTAGCTCATTAATTCAGTTGGCTTCCCAACTGGCCAGCTAGGTAGCTAGCTAGTTACATCAGCTGGCTAGCCAGCTGGCTAGCTGGTTAAGACATCTTGTTAATTCAGCTAGCCAGACAGCTGGCTAACTAGTTAAATCATTTTGCCAGCCAGCTGGCTTGCAGGTTAAGTAAGCTAGTTACATCATCTGGCCAGCCAGTTTTCTAGGTAGATAGCTAGATAGTTAAGTCTGCTAGTTAAGTCAGCTGACTAGCTAGGTAGCTAGCTAGTTTAGTCTGCTAGATAAGGCAGCTGGCTATCTAGTTATGTCAGTTAGTTAAGTCAGCTGGCTTGCCAGCTGCCTAGCAATGTAGCTGGCTAGTTAAGGTAGGTGCCTAGCCAGCTGGCTGCGTAGTTAAGCAACCGAGTTAAGTGAGCACGCTGGACAGCAGGTTAGCTAGGTAGGTAGGTAATTCAGCTGGCAAGCCAGCGGATTATGTAGGTAGGTAGATAGTTTTTTTCAGCTGGCTAGCCATCAAACTATCTAGTTATGTCAGTTAGATAAGTCAGCTGGCTGTCCAGCTGCCTTGCCAGGTAGTTAGCTAGTTAATCTGCTCTCTAGCCTGCTGGCTACTTCGTTAAATCAGTTTGATAAATCAGCTGGCTAGGCTACTGGCTACATATGTAGCTAGGCAATTAAATCAGCTGATTAGCCAGCTGGACAGTTAGTTAATTCAGCTAGTTTAGTCAGCTGGCTAACTAGCAGGCTAGCTAGTTAATTCAGCTCAAGTCAGCTGGTTAGCCAGTTTCCTAGCTAATTAAGTCACCTAGTCAAATCAGCACGCTGGACAGCAGGTTACCTAGGTTGTTAGGCAGTTAAGTCAGGTAGTAAGCTAGTGGGCTATGTAGGTATGTAGCTTTTTATGTCAGCTGGCTAGCCATCAAGAGTCTAGCTGTTTCAGCTAGATAAGTCAGCTGGCTATCCATCTGTCTAGCTAGGTATCTAGCTAGTTAAGTCTGCTAGCTGGTCAGCTGGCTGCTTCGTTAAGACAGCTAGCTAAGTTAGCTGGATAGGCTGCTGGCTAGCTAGG
>NW_007261523.1:2780-3750 GCF_000164805.1 Carlito syrichta
TTGCCAACTGACTTAACTAGCTAGCTACCTTGCTAACCAACTGGCTAGTGAACTGACTTAGCTAGGTTGTTTAACTAGCTAGGCAACTGTCTAGTCAGCTGAATTAACTAACTAGCTACCTAGCTAGGCAGCTGGCTACCCAGCTGACTCAACTCGCTGACTTAACAATCTGGAAAGCTGACTTAACTAGCTGACTTAACCAGCTACTTAACTAGCAAGCCAGCTGGCATAGCTAACTGTCTGAAGTAACTAGCTACCTATCTAGCTATCTAGCTAGCCAGCTTACTTAACTAGCTGACTTAACTAGCTTGCTACCTGACATTACTAACTGACATATATCTAGCTTTCCATCTATCCAGCTGAATTAACGAGCTGAAATAACTAGCTAGCCAAATGACTAGCCATCTGACATAACTAACTTTTTAACTAACTAACCAATTGGATAGCCATCTGACTTAACAAACTGACTTAACTAGCTGGCAAGCTGGTTGCCAAGTGTCTTAACTAACTGACTTAACCAGCAAGTCAACTGGTTAGACAGCGACCTGAAATAGCTGGCTACCCATCTAGCCACCTGGCTAGCCAGCTAACTTACATAGCTGATTTTAGCTAGCAAGCTGGCTAACCAGTTCACTTAAGTAGCTAGCTACCTACCTAGCCAGCAGGCAAGCTTGGTGACTTAGCTAGCTGACTTGAACAGCTAGTCTGCTGGCTAGCAAGTTGACTTATCTAGCTAGCTGCCTACCTAGCCAGCTGGATAGACAGTTGATTAAACAAGCTGACTTAACCAGCTACCCAGTTGGCTACCCTGCTGATTTAATGCACTGACATTTCTATCTTGCCAGGTAGCTATCTAGCTGACTTAAGTAGCTAGTTACCTACATTTCCAGTTTGCCTTGCCTGCTCTCTTAACTAGCTGAATTAACCAGCTAGCATGCTGGATAGCTAACTGACTTAACTGACTCACTTC
>NW_007261523.1:3770-9939 GCF_000164805.1 Carlito syrichta
AGGGCTAGACAGCTGTCTGGCTAGTATTTCAGCTAGTAAAGTCAACTGGCTAGCTAGCTAGCTAACCAGTTAAGTCAGATAGTTAAGTCCACTTGCTTGCTAGATAGCTAGCTAGGAAGCTAGCTAGTTATTTCAGCTAGTAAAGTCAGCTGATTTGGTAGGTAACTAGCTAGTTAAGTCAGCTAGTTACATCAGCTGGCTAGCTAGCTAAGTCAGCTAGTTAAGTCAGCTGTCTAGCCACCTGCCTAGCTTGGCTAGCAAGCTAGTTAAGTCAGCTGGCTTGCTGGCTGGCTAGCTACTTAAATCACCTAGTTAACTCAGCTCGCTACCCATCTGGTTAGCTGGAAGCTAGGTAGTTAATCAGTTGGCAAGGGAGCGGAATATGAAGGTATCTAGCTAGTTCAGTCAGCTGGCTAGCCACATGTCTAGCTAGTAATGTCTATTAGTTAAGTCAGCAGGCTACCCTGCTGGCTAACTAGTTAAGTCAGCTGGTTGAGTGAGCTGGCTAGCCAGAGGGTAAGCAGGTTAAGTCAGCTAGTTAGTTCAAGTGGCTAGCCAATTGATTAGCTAGGTAGATAGCTAGTTAAGTCAGTGTGTGAAGTTAGCTGGCTAGCCAGTTGGCTAGCTAGGTGGACAGCTAGATAAGCTGGCTGGCTAGCCAGAAGTCTATCTAGTTAAGTCAGCTGGTTAAGTCAGCTGGTTAGCCAGCTGCCTAGCTAGGGAGCTTGCAAGTTATCACGGCTGGTTAGCAGGCTGGTCTGTTAGGTGGCTAGCTAGTCAGGTAGGTGGCTAGCTAGTTACTAGCTAGTTAGCTAGCTAGTTAGCTTGCTAGTCAGCTAGCTAATTAAGTCAGCTAGGTCTTCAGCTAGCTTCTCTGTCAGATCATTAAGTCAGCTAGCCAGCTAAATAGCCAGCTGGCTAGCTAGTTAAGTAATCTAGCTAACTCAGCTGGCTAGACGGCTGGCTAGCTAGGTAGCTAGCTAGTTATATCAGCTGTCCAGTCAACTTGCTAGCTATTTAAGTCAGCTAGTTAAGTCAGTTGGCTTGCGAGCTGGCTAGCTAGGTAGTGAACTAGTTAAGACAGTTTGCTAGCCAGCTGGCTAGCTATTTAAGTCAGCTAGTTAATTCAGCTGGCTTCCCAGCTGGCTAGCTAGGTAGTTAACTAATTAAGTCAACTGGCTAGCCACCAGGCTAGCTAGTGTTGTCAGCTAGTTATGTCTGCTGGCTAGACAGCTGGCTAACTAGTTAAGTCAGCTAGTTGAGTCTGCTGGCTAACCAGCTGGCTAGCTGGTTAAGTGAGCTAATTAATTCATTTGGCTAGCCAACTGGCTAGCTAGGTCATTCACAAGTTTAGTCAGCTGAAGCCAGCTGACTACCTGGTTAAGTCAGCTCGTTACATCAGCTGGCTAGCCACCTGGCTAGGTAGGTAGCTAATTAAGTCAGCTGGCAAACCTGATGGCCACCTAGTTAAGTCAACGAGTTAAGTGAACTGGTTAGACGGTTGGCTAGCTAGTTATCTAGCTAGTTAAGCCAGCTGACTAATCGAATGGCTATCTACTTAAGTCAGCTTGTTAAGTCAGTTAGTTAGCTGACTGGCTAGCTAGATGGTGGGCAAGTTAAGCCAGCTGGTTATCAGGCTTGTCAGGTAGGTGGCCAACTTGTTAAAATGGCTGGCTAGCTAGCTGATCATCAGGGTGGCTGGCTAGTTACACGGCTGGCTATCTGATTGTCTAGCCAGCAGGTTGCCTAATTATGCTGGCTGGCTAGCCAGCAGGCCTGCCCACTAGCTTGATAGCTGGCTCCCTAGCCAGCTCGCTGGCCAGATAGCTAGCTAGTTAAGCAAGATGGCTAGCAGTCTATCCAAACATGCAGCTAGCTACTTAAGTCAGCAAGCTAGCGAGCTATCCAGCCAACTTACTAGTCAGCTATTAAAGTCAGCTATCTATTCAGTTAGCTAATTGTCAGCTGTCAACTCAGCTAACTATTCAGCTAGGTAGTTAAGTCAGCTAGCTATACAGCTTGCTAGTCAGCTAGCTAGCTGGTCAACTAGATAATTAAGTCTGCTAGCCAGCTAACTAGCCAGTTAGCAAACTACTTAAGTCAGCTAGCTAGACAGTTAGATAGCTTGTTTGCTATCTAGTTATGTCAGCTATATAGCCAGCTAACTAGTCAGCTAGCTAGTTAAGTCAACTCGCAAATCAGCTAGTTATTTAGCTAACTAGTTGGCTATCAACTCAGCTAGCTGGTCATCTAACTAGTGGGCTCACTCGCTTTCTATCAGGTCAGCTTATTAATTGGCTCCCTTGCCTTCCAAACAGTCACCAAACTAGTTGGCTCGCTCGCCAACCAACAGGTCAACTAACTTGTCAGCTTGCTCACAGGCCAACAGGTTAGCTAGATAGTCAGCTTGCTCACAAGCCCACTAGTTAAGTCAGCTCACCAGTCTGCTCATTCATCACCTAACTAGTTAAGGCAGCTCACCCATCAAATTACTCACATGCTAACAAGTTAAGTTGGCACACAGGTCGGCTCACTCACCGGCCTAATGGTTCAGTCCTCTGACCAGTCGGCTCACTTGCCAGCCAACTAAAGTCAACTGACCAGTTAGGTTACATGCCTGCTGACTAATTAAGTCAGCTGATCAGTTGGCTCACTCAGCATCTGACTAGTTAAATCAGTTGACATGTCGTCTCACTCCTCGGACAATTAGTAGAGTCAGCTCACCTCTAGGCTCACTTGCTGGCAGACTAATTAAGTCAGCTAACCGATCAGCTGCCTAACAGGCCAACTAGTAAAGTCAGCTAAACAATAGGCCAACTAGTTGGCTAACTTGCCAGCTGACATGCTAGCTGTGCTAACTAGTCACCAAAAATTTAAGCCAGCTAACTAGTCGACCTACTAATCGGCTGACTAGTTAGTGCAACACACCATCCATCTAAATAGTTAACAAAGCTGACTAATGGGCCAACTCGTCAGCCAACAAGTTAAGTCAACTAGCAAACTCGTTAAGCAACTATTTAAGTCAGTCAGTTAAATACTATATCAACTAGTTAAAACAGGTAGCAAACTCATTAACCAACTCATTAAGTCGGGTAGCTATCTCGTTAGCCAACTTGTTAAGTCAACTAGCTAAGTACCTAGCTAACAAACTCACATAAATTCTTAGCTGCCTAGCCAGCTAGCTGACTTAACATGCTGGCCAACTAGTTAGATTACTCATTATCTAAAGTGCTAGCTAGCTGACTTAGTCATTCGACAACTCGTTAGCTAACAAGCTTCCTAGGTGGCTTAAGCAGCTGACTTAACTCGTTAGCTAACTAGCTAGCTAGCTGACTCATCCAGCTGACTTAACACTTTAGCTAACTATCTAGCTAGCCTACTCAACCAGCTGATTCAACCTGTTTGCTAACTAGCTAGCTAGATGACTCAATAAGCTGACTTAACCAGTTAGTTAATTAGCTAACTACCTGACTCAACCTGCTGACTTAACCTGTTAGCTAGTTTAATTAACTACCCAAATTAAATAGTTAGCTAACTATTTAACTAGCTGAATAACTAGCTGACTTAACTAGTTACCTAGCTAGTTAGTTAACAGACTTAAGGTAACTGACATATGTAGTTAGCTAAGTAGTGAGTTAACTGACTTAGCTAGCTGACTTAGCTAGCTGGCTGGTTAGCTAGTTGACTTAACAAGTTGGCTAACGAGATAGCTACCCGACTTAATAAGTTGGTTAATGAGTTAGCTACCTGTTTTAACTAGTTGATATAGTATTTAACTAACTGACTTAAATAGTTGCTTAACGAGTTTGCTAAGTGACTTAACTTGTTGGCTGACGAGTTGGCCCATTAGTCAGCTTTGTTAACTATTTGGATGGATGGTGTGTTGCACTAACTAGTCAGCCGATTAGTAGCAATCTAGATAAGTCAGCTTGTAAGCCAGCATGCTAGCTGTTCAAGTTAGCTACTTAAGACAGCTGGCTAGCCTGCTGGCTAGGTAGGTAGCTAGCTATTTAAGTGAGCTGGCAAGCCTGTTTGCTAGCTTAAGTTAGCTTGGTAAGTCAGTTGTCCAGCCAGCTTGACAGATAGGTAGCCAGCTAGTTAATTCAGCTGGCTAGACATCTGACTAGCTGGTTATGTAAGCTAGTTAAATCAGCTGGAAACCAGCTGGCTAGCTAGTTAAGTCACTTCATTAAGCCAGTTGGCTTTCCAGCTGGTTAGTTAGTTAAAAAGCTAGTTAAGAAAGATGGCTATCCATCAGGCTACCTAGTTATTTCAGCTAGTTAAGTCAGCTGGCTAGCTAGGAAGCTAGCTATATAAGTCAGGTAGTTATGTCAGCTAGCTAGCTAGTTAAGTCAGCCAGTTAAGTCAGCTGGCTAGTTAGACAGCTGGCTCAGTAGCTAGCTAGCTAAGCCAGCTAGTTAAGGCAGCTGGCAAGCTCAGTAGCTGGCTGGTTTCGTCAGCTTTTTAAATCAGCTTCCTAGCTAGTTAATTCAGTGAGCTATGTCAGCTGGCTGGCCAGTTGCCTAGCTGGGTAGCTAGCTATTTAAGTCAGCTTGCTAGCCAGTTAACCAGCTAGTTAAGTAACCTAGTTAAGTTAACTCACCAGCGAGCTGATTAGGTAAGTATCTAGGTAGTTACATCACCTGGCAAGCCATCAGGCTAAGTAGGTAGTTAGGTAGTTAATTCAGCTGTCTGTCCAGCTGGATAGCTAGGTAGATAGGCAGTTAGGTAAGCCTGCTAGTCATCTGGTTACTGAAGTCACCTAGTTAAGTTAGCTGGCTAGACAGCTGGCTAGCTAGGTAGCTAGATAGTTGAGTCAGCTGTCTAGCCTTCTGGCTAGCTAGTAAAGCCACCTAAGTCAGCTGGATATCCAGCCGGCTAGCTAGGTAGCTTGTTACTTAAGTCAACTGAATAATCAACTGGCTAGCTAGTTGTCACCTAGCTAAGTCATCTGGCTAGCCAGCTGGCTAGCTATATAGCAAGCTACTTAATTCAGTTGCCTGGCAAGCAGGCCAGCTATTTAAGTCAGCCAGTTAAGACAGCTGGCTACTCACCTGGCTAGCAAGTTAGCGAGTTTGTTAAGTCAGTTGGGTAGCCAGCTGACTAGCTAATTTAGTCAGTTACTTAAGTCTGCTGACTAGCCCGCTAGCTAGCTAGGTAGAGAGCTAGTAAAGTTAGCTGGGTAGCCAGCTGGCTAACTAGTTTTGTCTGCTAGTTGTGCCATTTGGCTAGCTGGTTAAGTCAAGTGGCTAAGTCAGCTGGCTAACCAGCTGGATAGCTAGGTACCAAGCTAGTTACTTTAGCTGCCTAGCAAGTTGGCTAGTTATTTAAGTCAGCTAGTTAATTCATCTGGCTTCCCAGCTGGCTAGTTAAGTAGCTAGCTACTTAAGTCAGCTGGGTAGCCAGCTGGTTAACTAGTTAAGTCTGCTCACTCTGCCAGCTGGCTAACTGGTCAAGTCAACTAGTTAAATCAGCTGGCTATCCAGCTAGATAGCTAGGTAGAAAGCTAGTTAATTCACCTGACTAGCCAGCTGTCTAGCTAGTTACATCAGCTAGTTAATTAAGCTGACTTACCAGCTGGCTAGCTAGGTAGCTAGCTAGTTGAGTCAGCTGGCTAGCCAGTTGACTAACTGATTAAATCAGCGAGTTGATTCAACTGGCCAATCAGCTAGCTAGGTAGTTAAGTCAGCTGGTAATGTCAGCTGGCTATCCAACTGGCTAGGAGGTTAAGTCAGCTAGTTAAGTCAGCTGAGCATCCAGCTTTCTAGCTAGGCAGCTAGCTACTTAAGACATCTAGTTAAGTCAGCTGGCTAGCTTGGTAGCTATCTAGTTAAGTCAGTAGTTAAGTCAGCTGGCTAGTTAGTTAAGAGAGTTAGTTAAGTCAGCTGGCTAGCCAGATACCTGATAGGTATCTAGTTAAGTCAGCTGGCACCTGGCTGGCTAGCTAGTTAAGTCACCAGTTAATCAGTTCACTGGCCAGCAGGTTATCTAGGTAATTAAGTACAAAGCTGCCAAGCCTGTGGGATATGTAGGTACTTAGCTACTTAAGTCAGCTGTCTAGCCTTTGTGCTATCTAGTTATGCCAGTTAGTTAAGTCAACTGGATATCCAGCTGTCTAGCTAAGTAGTTAGGTCATTAAGTCTGCTGGCTAGCCAGATGACTACATCAT
>NW_007261524.1:0-8060 GCF_000164805.1 Carlito syrichta
CGTACAACCTTGCAAATTCCACAGAAAATGTATAGTCACACAACCCGACCCCCTCCCTTACCTAAACTAAGGTATAAAACCTCTCTCCTTCCTCCCTGGGGTGCTCAACCTGGGAGCATTAGCCCACCGAGTCCTGCTGGCACTAATAAAACTGCTGTTTCCTAAGATAACCTTGGTGTCATGGCCTCTCTGTGTTCCTGCACCAGGCTCATCCCAGTGGCTTGGCTATCACGGCCCCCATGTATGAAGCAAATCTCAACTTTGGGTAACGGAACTGCAAAAAACAAAAACAAGTTGTGTCTTACAACTTTTTTACCCCCCACCTGCTGCCTTCACAGGTCTGGTTCCTACCAGGACGTCTGTGGGTTGAACCACAGTAACTGGGTGAACCTTCTCTCAAGGGCCCAGAGCCAGTGAGCCACCAGTGTCTCCCTGGAAGCAACAAGAGGGCTGATGGGAAAGCGTGACAGTGGGTGACGGTGGCTGGTGGGGATGATCTCTGGGGACAGACGGAATAGCCACAGGCCAGAAGCAGGATGAAGATGGTGATGATGACAAGGAAAGGCCCCGCGGGCTGAAGGGGACAAATTCAGGCTCCACTGTCTGAAGGACTCGACCTCGGATGTCTCTGTCACCACTCGGAGGAGGCCAGGATGTTACAGAAAGTCCACATTATGGTGTGCTTTGGCACAGAGCAGTGTGCTATCATCAATCCTCACATCATATGTCCGTGATTACTGCTCAAAGCATCAAGAGATGTAAGGAGATCCTTGAGTTAATTTTTAAAAATAATCTGGAGGACTACGTATTTCTTTTTCTTTTTTTTTTGAGTCAGAGTCTCACTCTGTCGCCCGGACTGGAGTGCAGTGACTGCTCCCGGTCACTGCAGCCTCCACCTGCTGGGCTCCGGTGATCCTTCCGCCTCAGCCTTCCAAGTAGCTGGAACCACAGGCCAGTGCCACCACGCCCAGCTAATTTTTTGATTCATTGTAGATCAAGGTCTTGCCAAGTGGCCTAGGCTGGTCTCGAACCCCTGAACTCAGGCAATCCTCTTGCCTCTGCCTCCCAGAGTGCTGGGATTGCAGTCAGGAGCCATCATGCCTGGTGAGAACTACATATTTACTGAGAGAGGAACTGGGACATCTATTTTGGCTCATGTGTTCCGTTCCCTGGTGTCACCCATTATGGTTTTTCTGTTGGTTAAAACCACTTAACTAGAGGAAAAACTGATTATTCATCAATGTTTTGCACTGACTGACCATGAGGAATGCTTTGTCATTCTCTCTAATGAGTCACATTTTCACAGATGGCCAAAAATACAAACAATATTGAATTCAAAGGTTACAGAATTTGTATTCTTCATAACGGGTTAAATTTTAAAACTGAGAATTCTATAATGTAACATGTAGCAGCTGCCTTGTAGAATCTTAATTGGGAGTACCACCTTGGGAGGCTGAGGTGAATGAATTGCCTGAGCCCATGGGTCTGAGAACAGCCCGTGGAACTTGGCAAGACCTTGATCTACAACGAATCAAAAAATTAGCCGGGTGTCATAGCATGTGCCTGTAGTTCCAGCTCCTTGGAAGCCTGAGGTGGAAGGATCGCCAGAGCCCAGTGGGTAGGCACTGGGGTGGCTGTGAGTAGGCCACTGCACTCTAGTCTGGGTGACGCAGTGAGACTCCAACTAAAAAAAAGAAAATGTTAAATGAATAAAAGGATGGAAAAAGTTATACTCTTTTTACCCTTTATCAACAACATAAACGTACACTATTGATACTAAAAGGGTAAAAAAAGTGATACCTTAGCTGGGCTCGGTGGCTCAGCCTGTAATCCCGTGCCTTTGGGAGGCTGAAGTGAGTGAATTGCCTGAGCCTGTGGGTTCGAGACCTGCCTGGGCAACTTGGCGAGACCTCATCTCTACAATAAATCAAAAAGTTAGCCGGGTGTGAAAGCGCGTGCCTGTAATTCCAGTACTTGGAAGGCTGAGGCGGAAGGATCACCAGAGCCCAGCAAGTTGAGCCTGCAGTGGCCAGAAGCAGCCACTGCACTCTAGTCCGGGTGACAGAGTGAGACTCCAACTCAAAAAAAAAAAAGTGATACCTTAATAGTAGATTGAGAGTTTTCTCACTATTTCCAAACCTAACTGGGTGCTAACTGCAGGATATTGGGATGCAATTTTGAGTAAGACATGAAGGCTAAAAAAAGAAATAAAATAAAAAGTGACTGGTGAGGTGTTTACCCACTATACGAACAGCAGACATAATTCAGTTATTTGCACCCAGGATACTGAAGAGTGGAAAAAAAGATGTCTTTTCTTTCTTTTTTTCCTTACCTTTTTTTTTTGAGGTGGCTCTTTTCCATCTCATTAGAAAGCCTGTACCTTCTATGCCACACAGGATGGAAAATAAAGCTTCTGAACTTTAATATATATACATATTTTTTGAGTTGGAGTCTCACTCTGTCGCCCAGACTGGAGTGCAGTGGCCACTCCCGGCCACTGCAGCCTCAACCTGCTGGGCTCCGGCAATCCTTCTGCCTCAGCCTTCCAAGTAGCTGGAACGACAGGTGCATGCTACCACACCCGGCTAACTTTTTTTGATTTATTGTAGAGATGAGTTCTCGCCAAGTTGCCCAGGCGGGTCTCGAACCCGTGGGCTCAGGCAATCCACTCACCTCAGCCTCCCAAAGGTGCAGGATTACAGGCTGAGCCACTGAACTTTAATTTTAATGACATGTTTTTTCTGGGCCAACAAATTCCTTCAATAATTTGGAATTTTGATGAACTCAGTCTGAGGTGATAAATGGCAACACCAGAAATGTTGATCCAGGCAATCTAGGTCCCTTACATGGGAGGACTCGGGCATGTCACCGTGGCCACATAGAGGCTGGGCCCATGAAATCCAAGTGTGACACTGAGGCTCTCCTGAGACGACATGCTGAGTTGGCCAGACAGCATGATCAACGTACATTTGCTGTGGGAAAACAGAGAGGCCATGACACCAAGGCTAACTTAGGAAGTAGCAGTTTATTAGCAGCGGGCCGCGGGAGAGAGGGGAGGGATTTTATCTGTTAGTTGAGGTAAGGGAGGGAGTCGGGTTGTATGGCTACACAGTTTTCTTTGGAATTTGCAAGATTGTACTTAGCAAAACCAGATTTTCAAAGAACAAATTGTCTCCAGAATATGCAAAACAAGCAGGGGTTGTAAACCAATAACTTTACAAAGAGAGGATTTGGGGTAAGGTTGTGAACTGGTTGCTATCTTGCATTTCCAGGAAAGTGCCTTGTGGTTATTTAGTTTTCTCAAGCCTCATGTCTATCAGGTTTGGAGCCTGCAGCTTGATCTTTAAAATGAATGATTTTCACTGTTTTTAGTCCCTCTCTGCCCCACATTAATTGTCCTGAAGTTCTGACCTGCCAGGACCCTTCGACCCATCAGAGGCTAGGCTTCCTCTCCCCTTGGTGACTGGCTCAGCTCACCGCCTCTGCCCTTTCTCCTGCTGACCTGTGAACACCCAGGGCAGGGAGGGCCTGGGGTCGGACCTATATTCGGTGCTTACTTAAATGTGAGAAATCTGACACCTTGATTCTTTGGGAGGTATGAAGAGACTTAAGGGAGCATAGTGTCTGAAACAGACCTTCAGGGACTAGCATCTGAGTCTGTAACATTCTATCTACTTAGTCTCCATCAACTTACACAGTATCCAAACATATATTAATGCTATGTCTTTACAAGTATGCACCATCTATTATGTTCATAAGTCCACCTCCATGCACAATTTTACACATATATACATTGGTATATCAACTGATATTATAATCATTTTACATACTCAGTTTTCTTTTGGGTTTCCCATTATCCCACTTTATTTAGGGTTTATTTCTAGATAATTCTGGGAACTAATCATTGAAATTATTTTTCACCTTGCTGAAAAATAGATTTAGAATTCTCTTGATTGTGGAAAATTCTATTTTTGGGGGGGGGGGTCCAAAAATGGCCAAGTTTCCTTACCTGAAAACTTGTATTAAAATATTACATAGCCAGGCTTGGTGGCTCAGCCTGTCATCCCAGCATGTTGGGAGGTTGAGGCGAATGGATTGCCTAAGCCCATGGGTTTGAGACCAGCCTGGGCAATTTGGCTAGACCTTGACTCTACAATAAATCAAAATTAGCCAGGTGTGGTAGCACATGCCTGTAGTTCCAGCTACTTGGAAGGCTGAGGCGGAAGGATCGCCAGAGCCCAGCAGGTCGATGCTGGGGTGGCCGTGAGTGTGCCACTGCACTCCAGCCTGAGTGATGGAGTGAGACTCCAACTCAAAAATAAATTGCATTTCAAGTTGTTTGCATATCCTTATACAGTTTTATGTTTTTGCAGGCACACACGCCCACACAGCCAACAGCCCAATCCATCCTTACAACCATTCATTACTGCAGAATGGAATCCGTCTGTCCTAGCCCATCTAAAGCAGAATGCGTATATGAGATTCCACTCTGGATTCCTTGTAAAACGGGGCAAACTGTATCCTGTTTCCACCACGGAGCCCCAAATAGAAAACGGCAAATGGAGACGAGGCAGGAGGGTGCCCGGGGAGGGACCTGGCTCTGCCCTTGGCCAGGGAGTGGGCCGTGGTCAAGACCCTGACGGAGGCAGGAGCCTTTGTCAGGACCACTCGGCCTCTGGCCACAGACATGATGGGCCTTGGCTGGCTGCTGATTGTCTTGTGATTTCAGGGCTGGGGGTTTGGCTGTAAGTACAACACCCCGGAGTGCTGGGAACAATGATGGTCGAGGGAAATTAGTAAGTCAGAGGCCAATGGCACGACTGAGGGCACCCACTCCCCTCACCTCTTCCATCCCCGGAGGCAGAAGAACCCAGTGATCAGAGCTGGAACAAGCAGCGTGCACACCGACCACCAGTGTTCTCCACTTCTGCCCTGAGGATCTTGACTCACGGGCCTGGAGAGTGGCAGGACCCCGGCAGGGCCCTGCCTGGACCCTGGGTGGAATGCAGCCCCCCAGACACTCCCCCAGGAGCTACTGCGGTAGCCTTGAGTGTGCCACTGCACTCTGCCTGGGACACAGTGTGAGATCTGTGAGGGCAGAGCGCAACCTTCTTGCACATGATGACTGAAAGAAAACTTGCAGAGAGCACGTGGCATGCAGGTGGGCAGACAGCAAGTGGCATGCACCTGTGGTTGGGCTCTCTGTGAGCTAGCCTCCCTATACGAGGGCCCGGGCATTCCTGCCCCTTCTCCGCTGGGCAGGGAGCCCGGGGTCCACATGCACGCATGTGAGAGTCCTTTCGCCTGGGTGACACAGCCGCCACCACTGCCTGGCTTGGCTGCCGCTGCGGTTGTCTGGCCATGGGTCTGCCGTGTCGGGCAGGGGCACGGGTCCCCTGGTGGCCCCTGCCCTTGCCTAACGTGCAGAGCCAAGGCCTGCAGAGGCTGGCAAGGCTCTCCCCCCAGGGCTTCAGGGTCCCCTGGCCCACCTCTGGGTGGGAGGTTCGCACCACCCTAGCACACCACTCCTGGCGCACCTCTGGCCACCTTGCAGCAACCGGATGGTGGCACGGGCGATTCCTGCACCACCCCCATAAGGAAGAACCCTGGGAAGAGGAACCTTCCTTGAAGCAGGGGCTGAAGTCCATCCTGGCTCCACGCTGTCCCGGATGCCCAGTGCCCCGTGCACCCTTCCTTGGGTCCCTGGCTGTGAACTTGACTGACCTGAGAGCGCCAGGCCCAGGCCATAGCCCTGCCGGGACTGTTTCCTCCCCAGCTAATTCCCTGTCAAGGCAGCAGCCAGATGCCAAGGGCGACGCTTCTCCACAAGGCTGCCACTCGGGCCTCGCTGGGATCCAAGGCTGGGGGCCCGCTGGTGAAGTCAGGGGCGTGCGGGGCTGGAGAGGGGTTGGGCCTGCGAGGGCAGTCAGACGACGGCTGTGGGGGGGTGGGGGGCTGGGGGGGTGGGGGATAGGGGTGGAAGCTGCTGGGTGGCCTTGGACCTCCTGTCACTGAGAGGCTCCTTCCCCGGAGCCCTCCCCGGTGGTAGCAATGGAGGCCAAGGTTGCCTTTCTCACAAGGGAAGGAGGCCGACCCGACTTCCCTGCACTGCAGAGTCCGTCGCTCTGTCGCTGGGACCAGCCCTCCCCCCAGCCGCCAGTGCCTCTTCCCTGGTTGGCCCCACCCAGGGCCGTGGGCCTGGAACGTGGACATTGCAGTAAAGGGACATAGAAAGAATCTCAATGAATGCATGTTTCTTTTTGCCCTTTCACTTCATCTGAGTTCTTTAAAAAGTGGGCAAAGCGGTTGAACAGACACTTCTCAGAAGATGACCTCAAAGCAGCCAACAGACACATGAAAGAGGCTCAGCCTCACTAATAATCAGGGAAATGCAAATCAAAACTGCAGTGGGAGACAACCTAACTCTGCTAAGGATGGCTGTCACCCATAAGTCAAAAAACCATGGGGACTGGCGTGGCCGCAGAGAAGAGGGAATGCTTCTACACCGCTGGTGGGGATGTAAGCTAGTTCAGTCTCTATGGAAAAGCAGCGTGGAGACTTCTCACAGAACTAAACACTGATCTTTCATGCGATCCAACAGTCCCTCTCCTGGGAATATACCCAGAGGAACATAAATCACTCTCCCAAAAACCCCTGCACATGTGTGTCTATTGCCATGTTATTCACAAGAGCAAAAACCATAGAACCCAGAACCCACCCTTTTGCCCATCAAAGGTGGACTGGATAAAGAAAATGTGGTACCTATACACGATGGGGTATTATGCAGCCACAAAGAAGAACAAAATCACGGACTTCACATCAAATTGGTGGAGTTGGAGACTTCATATAACGGAATTATCACAGAAACAAAGAAGAGTACACGGCATGTTCATACTCACATGTGGGCCTTGAATACCAGCCACAATAGCACAAGGGTGAGATCAGCAGTCCCTGGGCACTGCTGGGGAAGGAGGGGACCCATGACAGCATAGTGGACACCTGGCCCACTCCCAGGGGGAGTGAGGCCACCTAGAAGCCCAAACTTCACCTGCCTGCAGCCTACTCATGCAGTAAATCCTCACTTGTATCCCACAACTCTATAATAAATGTTAAATATTTTAAAAATTTGAGGCTGGGCTCAGTGGCTCAGCCTGTAATCTGAGCACTTTGGGAGGCCGAGGCGAGAGGATTGCCTGAGCCCGCGGGTTTGAGACCAAACCGGGCAACTTGGAGAGACCTCGTCTCTACAATAAATTAAAAAATTTAGCCAGGTGCAGCAGCGTGTGCCTGGAGTGGAAGGATCGCCGGAGCCCAGCAGGTCGATGCTGGGGTGACCGTGAGGAGTGTGCCACTGCACTTCAGTCTGAGCGACAGAATGAGACTTCAACTAAAAAAAATTTTTTTTTGGATCTACAGATATTCAATTCTGGTTTTTAAATGTGTTGCTTTATAATTTTAAATTTTGTTTAAGAATGTTTCCAAATATGCTGGTTCATGCTGGCTGTTCCTATGAGCCCAACACTTTGGAAGATCAAAGCCGGAGGATCACTTGTGGCCAAGGGTTTGAGATCAGGCTGGGCAACAGAGGTTGACGCCATCTCTACGAAGAAAATTAAAATGAAAATAAACAGCCTTGTGTGGTCCCAGCTACTCTGGAGGCTGAGGTAGAGGATGTCTTGAGCCCAGGAGATTGAGGCTATAGTGAGCCATGGTTTGGCCACTTCGCTGTAGCCTGGGCAGCTGAGCAAAGAATGAGCTCTGGTTCTTCTTTAAGTGGTGGATGAGGTATCACTGCTTAAAGAGGAGCCAGATGCCAGGAACGGTAGCTCCTGTATATAATATATAATCCCAGCACTTTGGGAGGCCGAGGTGAGAGGATTGCCTGAGCTCACAGGCTCGAGACCAGCCTGGCCAATGTGGTGAGACCTCATCTCTACAACAAATCAAAAAATTAGCCGGGTGTGGTAGTGTGCGCCTGTAGTTCCAGCTACTTGGATGGCTGAGGCGGAAGGATCGCAGGAGCCCAGCAGGTCGAGGCTGCAGTGGCCAGGGGGGGCCAC
>NW_007261525.1:0-13203 GCF_000164805.1 Carlito syrichta
AGAAGGTGTTGGTGCCAATGTTGAAATGTCTCACCATTCAACAACCACTTCCACCTCCACCAACTCGACCGAAGACATCTCATCATTTGTTGTCTCCTACTCCTCATCCCAGACATTACCATCGAGCTTTTTCAACAGAACAGTGCAGACCGCCCACATGGAGGCAAATCAAGGTGCTCAACCATGATGCTGAGGATGTGGTTTACTAAAAAAACACTTCTCTCACTCCCTCTACAGTTTTTCTTGCTATACTGACTATTATAGTGTGCCAAGTGGGTTGTATTTATTCAGGAAAATCTTATTGGTCTTATATCTCAAATCCTCCAGTGTTCCAGCCTGTTACATGGGATGCTAAGATTATTACTGTTTTTACTAATCATTCCTCTTTCTTAGGAGACCCAACTCTTTTTTCCTCACAAGTCAAAACTGTTATTAATCAAAATTTTTCTTTTGCAGGTTGTTCTACTTCTCCTCCAATATGATTTACGTTACCTAAAAAATCGAACAGTCCCTTGATATTTCGGACTGTTTAAACTCAGGTTTAAAAGCTATGGTAACTGACAACCCATCTTATCTTCTCAGAACCCAAATGACTAAAATAATAGGTTTCCTAAATTATTGATTCCTGGGGACTCCGTCCCTAAATTAGCAGTCAGGGCTCAGAGTAACATCTGAGACCTGTAGATTGAGGCCCTGGGGACCACGATCATGCTGCTGTTCCCCATCCCAGTGATGGAGACGCTGGGCACAAAAAGACCCCTCCCACGTGCATAACGACGATCTTCCACGGCTCCCCAGAAAAAGGAATGCGTGGACAGAGGATGATGGAGGGATTGGGAGAGAAAGGGGCCCTCCCCCCGCCCAAGGGTGGCAGACAGGATGACCGTAACCTGGACTGCCCTCGACATTGCCATACTGCCTTGATCGTGCTGTGCCTGATGCCCACACTAGTTTGAGTCTGTCTGCTCCATGAGCTCACACACATCTTTGCCTTGGGGCATGAATGTGGAGGGTGGAGGCCAGCCTTCTGGGGCATGTGGCCAAAGGCACAGGAAGGACATGCCTGGAGGCCACCTTTGAAACCTCCCATGAACATAAGGCCAGAAAGTGCCTTTTCCTCTCCCAACCCTGAGGGTGACTCCTCGTGCTAGGTATCGATGAGGGGTGGTGGTGGTGGTAGTGATTATTATTATTTGGAGTCAGAATTCTTCTCTGTAGCCCAGGTAAGAAGGCAGGGTCATGCTCAAGGACATTGCAGACTCCACCTTCTGTGCTCATGCAATCCTCCCTCCTCGGATCCCTGAGTGGCTGGAATCACAGACCTGTGCCACCACACCCGGCTAATGTTTGGATTTATTATTGATGGCTGGGACAAGTTCTTGCCCCATATCCCAGGCTGATGTCAAAACTTCAGGCTCATGTCGTCCAATCACCTGCATCTCTGTAGGGCTGGGATGCCAGGCTGAGACACTGAGTTCGGCCTCTGGTTTTGGTGGTGGTGGTGCTTGGTATTATTTTTCTCAAACATAATCCCACTCTGTCACCCAGGCTGGAGCACAGGGGACCACTCTCTGCCACCACAGCCTCCACCAGAGGGCCACCAGCGATCATTGCCCCATGGCCTCCTGAGTGGCCGGATGACAGGTGTGCATCACCATGCTCGGCTCATTTTTTGTCTTCTTGTGGAGACACGGTCTTGACAAGTTCCCTATGCTGGTCTCGAATGTGGGTCTCAGAACTTTCAGAATGCCTCGGCCTCCCAGAGTTCCAGGATGAGGACGTGAGACCCTGCGCCTGGCCTACACACTTTTCTCGGGGCCCAACCATGTGGTCCACTCCCTTCCTACAGCTCAGGACACTGGAGAGTTTGGCCATAGTCGCCTGCCGAGCCCTCCCGTGCAAAAGCCCCTGGTGCAGGGGCATGTCTGAACCTGGGTGCCACCACTCCACTGACCTCATTCCCTAGGTTCAATTCCCTCCCTTCTCCCAGGGACTGCCATGGGGAAAAGGAGGGTTTTACTCTCAAATCTACATGGGGTTGGGGAAGGCTGGGTGACTCACACCTGTCTTCTTGGGTTTTCTTGAGGCTGAGACAGGAAGATGGCCAGAGCCCAGGAGCTCAAGACCAGATTGGGCACCATAGCAATCCTTCAACTCCACCCCAAGCAAAACGCAGAAAACCTTGGTTGAGGCCAGTCCTCGGTGGGAGGGTCACCTCCGGTCCAGAGTTCAAGAAAAGGAAAGAAGACCAGGATTTGGACAAAATGGAAAGCCTGTGATTGCAGCATTTTTGGATGCCCACCCTGAGAGGATAGCCTGAGTTGTGTGGTTTGAGAGCACCCTGAGCAATGTAGTGAGGAAAGAAAAGAAACAAACAAAGAAAGTAAGTAATCAATTCTCCTGCACACATTCTGCACTCATTCCGTCCCCCCTGCCCCCCCAAATGTGGGGGTCACCCATGCTCGGCAATTTCCAGTCCCAGCCTCCCCAATGGCTGCCCCCTTTGGTGTGGGAGTTCCCGAGGCTCCCTTGCCGGGTTCCTTCCAACTCTCCTCTCCGAGGTGAGAAATGTGACCCTGGCAGGCCGACCCTCGGACTTGGCAATGAGGTCCTTCTGCCAAGAAAGGCCAGAGACACATCCCTCACCCAGGGATATTTATTCCACCCAATCCCATTTTTGGCTCCAAAGTCAGTCTCCCTGTGAACCCACCACACACAGTTGAGAATCTGTGTACAATTCTGATATTTTTGGAAACAGGGTTTGCCTCTGTGACCCATGCTGGGGCCCAGGGACACGACCGTCCTTAACTGCCAGCCTCAAAATTGTGGACTCCGGCAATCCTTCTGCCTCAGGGTCCGGAGTGACCTGAACGATGAGCACCTTGATCCCAAACACCCTGTTTGGATGGGTGCTAGATGGGGTTTCCCTGTGTGTTACAGGTTGGCCTTGGGCTCCTGGGCTCCAGTCATCCTCCTGTCTTGGGCTCTCAGAGTGCTGGGATTCCAGGCATGGGACACCATGCCAGGCCTTCAGGTTCATTTTCAACAAAGGAACGAGGTGGGGCTTGGGGGCTCAGCCTCATCATCCCAGCACTTTTGGTGGCCGAAGGGGGATGATGACTGGAACCTGAAAGCTGAGACCCAAAGTGCAACTCGTCAAGACCTCGTCTCTTCCTCCATCCCAAATGAGCCAGGCCTGGTGGCATATGCTTATCGTTCCGGCATCCCAGAAGGCCAGGTCAGGCTCACTGGAGACCTGTGAGTCGAGGCTGCAGTGGCCAGGAGTGAGCCCCCTCCCTCAAGTCTGGGCGATGGAGTGAGACTCCAACTCAAAAAAAGGAAAAAAGGGAAAAAAAGAAGAGCATCCATTTATATATGGAGTTGGGATCATTGTGAACAGACAGAGATCATTTGGGACGAAGGCCACAGGCTTGGGCCTAGAGTTCCTGAAAGATTGTGTATCGGCAGACAATTGAGCTGTGGCTTTGGGAGGCTGAGACGGGGGACCACTGGAGCACGGGAGTTTGAGACTAGCCTGGGCCACGTTGCGAGACCTCTTCACTCCCTGAAACGCAAACACTGGAGTCATGCGTGGTGGCACTTGCATTCCTGCCTACAAGGGATGCGGTGGTCTCTCTCCCAGGGTGTTCCTTTGCGTCGCCCCAGCCGACAGAATGTGCGAGTCCAAACCAGGCACCGTGGATCATAGCTGTCAGCCCTGCACCCAGGAAGGCCGAGGTGGGAGGTTGCCTGAGCCCAGGATTCGGAGATCAGCCCAGGCGACGTGGCCACACCTCAATTCGGTGTAAGATCTCCAAATTCAGTTCATGAGTGATGGCCCACTGAGTCCCAGCTGCTTAGCAGCTGAGTTGGGAAGACTGCCTGAGCCCAGAGATCTAGGCACTGGTAGTGATGATTATGACCTTGCACCCCAGTCCGGCACATGAAGACTGCCAACACAAAAGATGCCTCCCACATGCGTCACGGTGGGCATTCATTGCTCCCCAGGGAAAAGTTTGCATGGGCAAGGGACGATGGTGTGATCAGTAGAGAAAGGGCCCCTCCCCATGCCCGAATGTGAAAGATAGGGCAACCAGAACCAGGACTGGTTGCATCGTTGCCTGACTGCCTTGATCACTCTGTGCCCGATGACTTCCCTAGCTGAGAGCCGTCTGTTCTGTGAGCTCACACACATCTTTACTGTGGGGCACAAATGTAGAGGGTGGAGGCAGATGCTCTGGGGTGTGTGGCTGGTTGTGTGGGATGGACTTGCCCGGTGGCCACTCTTGAAATCACCCATGAATGACAGGTCAGTAAGCGCATTTTCCTCTCCCACCCCTGAGGGTGACACCTCCCACTGGATGGCAGGGGTGATGGTGGTGGTGGTGGTGATTATTTTATTTGGAGTTGAATACCCGTCTGTAAGACTTGAATGCAGGGGCACACTCACAGCCACCGTGGACTCCACTGGGTGCGCTCAAGCAATCCTCTCACCTCCGTCCCCAGAGTGGCTGGAACCACAGGCTTGCGCCACCACACACAGCTAATATTTGGATTTATTTTTAATGGCCGATATTAGGTCTCTCACTGTGTCCAGGATGGTGTTAAACCTGCAGGCTCCTGCTGTCCACTCGCCTGGGCCTCCTAAGGGTCAGAATGCCAGGTTGAGACCCTGAGCCCTGTGTGTGGTTGTGGTGGTGGTGGTGGTTGGTATTATTACTCTGAGTCAGAGTCCCACTCTGTCGCCCAGGCCATAGCACTGGTGCCCACTCTTGGCCACTGCGTTCTCCACTGGTTGGGCTCCTGCAATCATACTGCAACAACCTCACGAGTGACCAGATTGAAAGGCCTGCGCTATCAAGCTCGGTTCATTTTTTGGCTTTGTAGAGATGAGGTCTCGCCAAGGTGCCAGGGCTGGTCTCGAACTTAGGAGCTCAGGGCATCCTCTCACCTTGGCCTACCAGAGTGCCGAGATGACAGGCATAACCCACTATGTCCAGCCTCCACACCACTCTCGGGGACCACTGTGAGGCCCCCTTCCTTCCAAAGACCTGGGACCCTGGAGAGGGTGGTCGGATTTGCCCACAGAGTCCTTCATGGGGGGAGTGCCTAGTACATGGGTGTGTCTCTGCCAGGGTGACCACCCTTTATACCACCTTGTTCCCCAAGGGGGACCCACTAGTCCCTCACATAGGGCACCTCGGTTACAGGGAGGGCATGACTTTCAAACTTTCAATGTGGCAGGGATGGCCAGGTGAATCATGCCTGAATCCTTGGCACTCTGGGAGGCTGAGATGGGAAGATGGCCAGAGCCCGGGAGCTCGAGACAAGGTTGGACACCATAGTAAACCACCATCTCGACCCAAGAAAAACATAGAAAACCTTGGGTGAGTGAAAGCCTCTGGGGAAGGATTGCCTCTGGCCCATAGTTCAAGACCAGGAGGGAAGATCAGGATATTGACCAAATGAAAAACCTGTGATTGCAGCAGTTTAGGAGGCCCAGACCAAGAGGATGACCCGAGTTGGGCAGTTTGAGAGCAGCCTGGGTGAACTAGTGAGGAAAGAAAAGAAAGAAAGGAAGGGACGAAGGAAGGAAGAAAGAATGGAAAGAGGAAGGAAGGAAGAAAGGAAAGAAAGAAAGAAAGAAAGAAAGAAAGAAAGAAAGAAAGAAAGAAATCCATTCTCTTGCAAACTTTCTCCTCTCAGTCCTTCCCACAGCCCCCCCACATGTGAGGGTGCCCCAAACTCGGCAGCATTCAACCCCAAACCCCCCAAAAAGCTACCACCACTTTGGTGCGTTAGTTCCCATGCTCTCTGGCCATGTTCCTGCCGGCTCTCCTCTCCTAGGTGTTAAATGTGTCCCAGGCCAGCTGACACTGCAACTCAGAAACTAGGACCTTCCTCCAAGAAAGTCCAGGGACACATCCCTCTACCGTGGACATTTCTTCCCCCCAATACCATTTTTTCTGGCTCTAAAGTCAGTCTCCCTGTGAACACATGACTCGCAGTTGAGAATCTGTGTACGATTCTCATGGTTTGGAGACAGTGTCTGGCTCTGTGGCCAAGACTGATGTGCAGGGACACGACCATCGTTCACCGACAGCCTCAAAATGTGGGCTCTGGTGATCCTCCCGCATCAGCCTCCAGAGTGGCCAGGATGACAGGCACCTCGACCTCAGACCTCCTGTTTTTATGGGTTCAGAAATGGGCTCTCCCTGCATGGCCCAGACTGGACTTCGACTCCTGGGCTTCAGTCATCCTCCCACCTCAGCCTCCCAGAATGTTGGAATCAAAACGTGGTCTTCCATGCCAGGCCTTTTTGTTTGTTTTTGACAAAGGATTGTGGCCGGGATGGGGGCTCAGCTTCATCATCCTAGCACTTTGGGAGGCCAAGGCCAGCAGCCAGCCAAGCCTGTGAACCAAGACCCGCACAGGCACCTCAGCAAGACTCGTCTCTACTCTCCATCCCAAATGAGCTGGTTGTGGTATCGGGTGACTCTCCTTTTGGCTCCTTGGATGGCCAGGGAATGACTCACGGGCACCCGTGAGACAAGGCTGTGGAGGCCAGAAGCTAGCCACCGCCCTCCAGCCTGGGTGACTGAGTGAGATTCTGACTCAAAGAAAAAAGGGAAAAAAGGAAATAAAAGAAGAACACCCATTTGTGTATGGATTTGGGATCATCGTGAACAGACAGAGATCATTTGAGAAGGGTTCACCAGCCTTGGGCCTAGAGTACCCAAAAGATGGTGGATCAGCAGACAAGTGGTCTGTGGCTTTTGAAGGCCAAGGCAGGGGACTGCTGGTGCCCGGGACTTCAAGAGCCGCCTGGGCCACGTAGTGAGATCTCATAGCTCCACGGAATGCAAACACTGGGGTCATGCGTGGTGGCGCTCTTCATCCCATCTACACAGGATGCTGTGTCCTCTGTCCTGGGGAATTTCTTTGCATCACTCCCACCAACAGAACGTACGAGTCCAGGCTGGTTACCATGAATCACAGTCATCAGCTCCATGCCCTGGGAGGCCGAGGCAGGAGGCTACCTGAGCCCAGGGGACAGAGAGCAGGTTGAGTGATGTGGCCAGACCCCGTTTCAGCGAGAGATCCTCAAAATCGAGTCAGGCATGATTGCCCACAGAGTCCCGGCTGCTCAGGTTCTGAGGCAGGATTACCACCTGAGCCTGGCAGATCGTGGCCCCGGGATCCACGATTGTGCCACCGCACCCCAGCCCTGCAGATGGAAGACTCTGGCAATAGAAATGATGCCTCTCACGTGCATCATCATGGGCGTTCATGACTTCCAAGGGAAAGGTTCACATGGGAGAGTGACGATGGAGTGATTGGGAGAACAAATGGCCCTACCCCAAAACGAAAGTGGCAGACCAGGTGACCAGAACCTGGGCTGACCATGCCAATGCGGGACTGCTTTGATCGCTCTGTGCCCAATGTCCTCTCTGTCTTGGGGCCGTTTTTCCCATGAGCTCACACACATCTTTGTTGTGGGGCCCGAGTGTGGACGGTGGAGGCAGGCCTTCTAGGATGTATGACTGAAGGCACGGGATGGACTTGCTCCCCTTAGAAACTTCCCACAAACGACAGGAAGAAAGTGCCTTTTTCTCTCTCATCCTTGAGGGTGACTCCTCATGCTGGGTGGCAGGAGTGTTGGTGGTGGCGGTGGTGTTGATTATTATTATTTGGAGTCAGAATCCCGCTCTGTCATCCAGCCCTTAGTGCAGGTGCATGTTCAAGACCACCGCAGACTCCAGCTGCTGGGCTCAGGCGATCGTCCCACAACAGCCCCTGAGTGGCTGGAAACACAAACCTGTGAAACCATGCCTGGATAATCTTTGAATTTATTTTTATTGGCCGAGACAAGGTCTTGCCAGGGTCCCAGACTGGTCTTGAACCCACAAGCTCACCCGTTCACTCACCTCGACCTCTGAAGGGCTGGGATACCAGACTGAGCCCTTGAGCCTGGCCTTTGGTTTGTGGCAGTGGTGGTTGGTATCATCATGCTGAGTTGGAGTCATGCTCTATCACCCAGACTGTAGTGCAAGGGCCTGTTCTCAGTCACCGTGTCCTCCACCGCCTGGGCTCTGGTGATCCTCCTGTTGCATCCTCCCGAGTGAGCACGATGACTGGCATCTTGACCTCAGACCCCCTGTTTGGATGGATGCAGAGATGGTGTCTCAGTGCATGTCCCAGGCTGGCCTTGGGCTCCTGGGCTCCAGCCATCCTCCTGCCTCTGCCTCCCAGTGTGCTGGAATTCCAGGCATGGGTCGATGAACCAGGGCTTCTCATTCATTTTCGACGAAGGATCGAGGCCTGGTTAAGGAACTCAGCCCTATCATCTCAGTGCTTTGGGAAGGCCATGGCCAATGGCCGGCTCTAGCCTGTGGGTCGAGACCCACCTGAGCAACATGGTGAGAGCTTGTCTCTACCCTCCATCCCAAATGAGCCGGGAGTGGTGGTGCGTGCCTGTCATTCTGGCTCCTCGGATGGCAGGGAAAGCCTCGCCAGGACCCAGCAGGCTGAGGCTGCAGTGGCAGGGAGCGGGCCACCGCCTTCCAGCCTGACGATGGAGTGAGACTACGACTCAAAGAAAAAAAAGGAAAAAAAAAGAGCATCCATTTGTCTATTGAATTGGGATCATCATGAATAGACAGAGATCATTTGGGAAGGAGGCCCCAGTCTTGGGCCTAGAATTCCTGAAAGACGGTGGATCAGCATACAACTGGGTTGTGGTTTTGGGAGGCCGAGGTGAGAGACTACTGAAGCCCGGGTGTTCGAGCTCCCTGGAATGCAAGCACTGGAGTTGTGCATGGTGGCACCCGCAGTCCAGGCTACACAGGATAAGGTGGCCTCTGTCCTGGGTGTTCCTTGGCATCGCCCCTGCAGACAGACCATGCAAGTCCAGACTGGGCACCGTGGTAAATGTCCATCAGCCCCATGCCCTGGGAGGCCGATATGGGAGGTTGCATGAGCCCAGGGGTTGCAGACAAGCCCAGGATACATGACAAGACTGCATCTTAGCAAGAGGACTCCAAAATCGAGTCTGGCATGGTGGATCTCGAAGTCCCAGGTGCTCAGTGGCTGATGTGGGAGGACAACCTGAGCCCCACAGGTCAAGTCCCCGGGATCCACAATCGTGACGCTGCACCCCAGCCTGGCTGATGGAGACTCTGGAGACAAAAAAGACGCATCCCACGTGCATCACAATGGTCATCCACAGCTTCCCACGGAAAGATCTGTGTGGGCGGCAAACAATGGAGTGATCGGGAGAGGAAGGGGACCTCTCCTGTCCCAAAAGTTGCAGACCAGGCGACCAGAATCTGGGCTGGCCTTGGCATTGCCTGACTCCCTTGATTGCTCTGTGCCCAATGGCCGCCCTAGCACAAAGCCATCTGTTCCATGAGGTTACACAAGTCTGTTCTGTGGGGCACTAATGGGGAGTGTTAGGCAGGCCTTCTGGGGTGCGTGGTCAAAGGTGTGTGACTGATGTGCCTGGTGGCCACCTTTGAAACCTCCCATGATCAACAGGCTGAAAAGTGCCTTTTCCTCTCCCATCCCTGATGGTGACTCCTCGTGCTGGGTGGCAGGGGTGATGGTGGTGGTGGTGGTGGTGATTATTATTTTTTGGAGTCTGAATCCCACTCAGTCACTGAGGCCAGAGTGCAGGGTCATGCTCACGGCCACTGCAGACTCCACCTGCTGGGCTCAGGTGATCCTCCAGCCTCTGCCCCCTAAGTGACTGGAACCACAGGTCTGTGCCAACATGTCTGGCTAATATTTGGATTTATTTTTAATGACCAAGATGAGGTTTCTTCCTGTGTCCAAGGCTGGTGTTGAACCTGCAGGCTTAGGCCGTTCACATGCCTAGGCCTCTGAAGGACTGGGATGCCAGGCTGAGCCCCTGAGCCTTACCTGTGTCTGTGGTGGTGGTGGTGGTAGGTATTATTACTGTGAGTTGGAGTCCCACTGCTTCACCCAGGTTGGAGCACAGGGGCCCACTCTCAGACACGGCAGCCTCCACTGGTTGGGCTCCAGTGAGCATCCACTTCAGCCTCCTGAGAGGCCAGAAGGACAGGCGTGAGCCAACATGCTCAGCTAAATTTTTGGCTTCTTATAGAGACTAGGTCTCACCGAGGTGCCCAAGCTAGTCTTAAACCCAGAGGCTCTGGCCATCCTCTTATCTCTGCATCCCAGAGTGACAGGATGACCCAGGCCTGAGCCACTGCACCCAGCCTCCACACCCTTCTCAGGGTCTCACCATGAGGCCCTCTCCCTTCTGATGACCCAGAAACCCAGAGAGGACACCTGGAATCACCAGTTGAGCCCTCCCAGGGTGGAGCACCTGGCTCAGAGGCATGTCTCCACCAGGGTGCCCACCCCTCCTCCCGCCTGATTCCCCTAGGTGGAAGCACTGGCTCCTCCCAAGGGTTGCCTCATGGAAAGGGAGGGTGAGACTCTCATACATTTGGGGGGGCAGGGTGGCCTGGTGATTCACATCTGTCTCCTCAGCACTCAGGGAGGAAGAGATGGAAAATGGCCGGAGTCCGGGAACTCGAGACCAGGTTGGACACCATAGCAAACCCCCACTTCAACCCCAAGAAAAACCCACAAAATCTTTGGTTAGGTCAGGCCTCGGTGGGAGGATCGCCTCTGGCAAAGAGTTCAAGACCTGGCAGAAACACCAGGATGTTTACCAAATAGAAAGCCTGTGATTGCAGCAGTTTGGGAAGCCCAGGTTGAGAGGATAGCCCTTGTTGTGCAGTTGAGAGCAACGTGAGCAATCTAGTGAGGACATAAAAGATAGATAGAAAGAAAGATAAGAAAGAAAGAAAGAAAGAAAGATGGAAGAAAGAAGGAAAGAAAGACAAAAGAAAGAAAGAAAGAAATCCATTCTACTGCAAACTTTCTGCCATCAGTCCTTCTCACCTGCACCCCCACATTAGTTATGCACCTTCCAGCCCTAACCCACCCTCGAGTGGCTCCCCCTGCTTTAGTCCGGGAGTTTCCAGGCTCCCTAGCCAGGTTCCTGCTGGCTCTCTTCTCCAAGGTGAGAAAAGTGCCCTAGACATGATAACCCTACAATTTGGCAACCAGGCCCTTCTGTCAAGAAAAGCCAGGGTCAAATCCCTCACCTGGGGATATTTCTTCCTCCGCAATCCCATTTTTCCTGATCTAAAGCCGATTGCCCTGTGAACACACCATGTGCAGTTTAGAAGCTGTGTACGTTTCTGTTGATTTTGGAGACAGGGTCTGGCTCTAAGGCCCATCCTGGTTCCCATGATCATGACCATTGTTCACTGCCAGGCTCAAAATCGCGGGTTCTGTTGATTCTCTCACCTCAACCTCCAAAGTGACTGGTACAATGGGCACCTCGACCCCAGACCCACAGTTTAGATGGGTGAGGAGATGGGGTCTCCCTGTGTGGCCTGGTCTGTCTTTGGGCTCCTGTGCTCCAGCCATCCTCCTGCCTCAGCCTCCGAGAGTGCTGGGATTCCAGGTGTGGGCTGCCTTACCAGGCCTTCTGGTTCGTTTTTGAAGAAGGATGGAAGCCTGGCTTGGGGGCTTAGACTCGTCATCCCAGTGCTTTGGGAGGTCAGGCCAGCGACGGGCCTGAACCCCTGGGCCAAGAAGTGCCCAGGAAACTTGGCGAGACTTTGTCTCAACCCTCCATTCCAAATGAGCCAGGCATGGTGGCACGGGCCTATTGTTCAGGTTCCTCGGAAGGCCAGTGAAAGGCTCCCTGGAACCTGGCAGGCCAAGACTTTGGTGGCTGGGATCGAGCCCCTGCCCTAAAGCCTGGGTGAAGGAATGAGACTCTGGCTCAAAGAAAAAAAGGGAAAAAGAAAAAAAAGCATTCATTTGTGCATGGGGTTGAGATCATCGTGAACAGAAAGAGATCATTTGGGATGGAGCCCCCAGGCTTGGACTTAGAGTTCCCGAAACATGGTGGATGTCAGACAATTGGGCTGTGGATTTGGGAGGCTGAGGTGGGGGACTTCAGCAACCCAGGAGTTTGAGACCAGCCTGGGTCAAGTAGCGAGACCTCGTTGCTCCACAGAATGCAAGCACTGTAGTCTCATGTGGTGGCGCATGCGGTTCCAGCTACATGGGATGCGGTGGCCTCCATCCCAGTGTGTGCCTTTGCATCACCCCTACCAACAGCATGTGCAAGTACAGGCTGGGCACCATGGCTCACAGCCGCCAGACCTGGGCCCTGGGAGGCTGAGGCAGGAGGCTGCCTGAGTCCCAGGTTCAGAGACCAGCCCACGAGGTTTGGGCAGAACTTGTCTCAATGACAGGGCCACAAAATCGAGTCAGGCGTGGTGGTCCCCAGAGTCCAGGGTGCTTGGGGGCCAAGGTGGGAGGATGAACTCAGCCCCGCAGGTAGAGGCCCCAGAATCCACGATCATATTGCCATGACCCAGCCTAGCCTATGAAGACTCTGGAGACAAAAAAGATGCCACCAACATGTGTCAAAATGGGCTCCCATGGCTCCCCAGGGAAAGGTCCACATGGTCGTGGGATGATGGAGTGATTGGGAGAGGAAGGGGCCCTCCCCCTGCCCAAAGGAGGCAAACTGGGTGACCAGAACCTGGGGTGGCGATGGCATTGCCAGACCTCCTTGATCAATCTATGCCAGACAGCCACCCTAACTCGGGTCAGTCTGTTCCGTGAGTTCACACCTGTCTTTGCCATAGTGCATGAGTGCGGAGGGTGGAGGCAGGCCTTCTGGGATGCGTGGCTGAAGGCACGGGACAGATGTGCCTGGTGGCCAACTTTGAAATTGCCAGCAAATGACAGGTAGGAAAATGCCTTTTCCTCTCCCATCCCTGAGGGTGACTCTGCACGCTACATGGCAGAGGTGGTGGTGGTGGTGGTGATTGTGATTACTATTATTTGGAGTCGGAATCTTTCTCTGTCACCCAGGCCAGAGTGCAGGAGCATGCTCACGACCACTGCAGACTCCACCTGCTGGGCTCAGGCATTCCTCCCATCTCAGCCCCCAGAGTGTCTGAAACCACAGGCCAGTGCCACCATGCCCAGCTAATCTTTGGATTTATTTTAATGGCTGAGACGAGGTCCCATTCCTGAGTCCCGGACTGATGTCAAACCTGCAGGTTCAGGCTGTCCACTCTCCTGGGCCTCCATACGGCCAGGAAGCCAGATTTAGCCCCTGAGTCTGGCCTGTGGTTG
>NW_007261526.1:0-3078 GCF_000164805.1 Carlito syrichta
CACCACCACCCCTGCCACCCAGCACAAGGATTCGCCCTCAAGGATGGGAAAAAGCACCTTACAGCCTGTTGTTCATGGGAGGTTTCAAAGGTGGTCCCCGAGCACATTCATCCTGCACCTTGGGCCACATGCCACAGATGGCCTGCCACCACCTTCCACATTCATCCCCCACACAAAGACATGTGTGAGCTCACGGGACACATGGGCCCAATCTAGGGTGGCCAATGGCCACAGAGGGTTCAAGACGGTATGGCAACGCAGCGGCCAGCGCAGGTTCTGGTCATCATGTCTGCCACCTTCGGGTGGGGGGAGGGTCCTTTCCTCTCCTGATCACTCAATCATCACATGTCGCCTTGGACCTTTCCCCAGGGAATCGTGGACGCCCATCGTGACGCACATGAGATGTGTCTTTATTGTCACCAGAGTCTCCGTTGGTAAGGATGGGGCATGACAGAATGATCATGACTCCCGGGGCTTTGACCTATGGGGCTCAGGTGATTCTCCTGCCTAGGTCCCCAAGTACCTGGGACTCCAGGGGCCACCACGCATGACTCGATTTTGGGGACCTCTCACCAAGATGAGGTCAGCCCACTTTGCCCTGGCTGGTCTCTGATCCCTGTGCTCAGGCAGCCTTCTGCCTTGGCCTCCCAGGGCATCGTCCTGATGGCCGTTACACATGGTGCCTGGCCTGGACTCACACTTTCTGTCAGCAGAGGTGACACAAGGAACCCCCAGGGATGGAGTCACCACATCCTGTGTAGCTGGGATCACATGTGCCACCATGTGCAACTCCAGTGTTTGTGTATGGGGAGCAACAAGGTCTCACTACACAGCCAAAGATGGTCTCGAATTCCCCGACTCCAGCAGTCCCCCACGTCAGTCTCCCATAGTCACAGCCCAATTGTCTGCTGATCCATCGTCTTTCACGAACTCTAGGCCTCAGTCTGGGGACTCCTTCCCAAATGATCTCTATCTGTTCATGATGATCCCAACTCCATACACAAATGGATGTGATTCTGTTTTACCTGTTTTCTTTGATTCATAATCTCACTCCATCACCCAGGCTGGACCACGGCCACCATTAGCTCGGCCCACCAAGCTCCAGCAAGCCTTTTCCTGGCCTTCCAAGGAGCTGGACCAACAGGAATGTGCCACCATGCCCAACTCATTTGGGATGGAGGGTAGAGATGAGGTCTTGCCGTGGTGCTCAGGCAGGTCCTCAGCCTGTGGACTCAGGCCAGTCCCAGGCCTCGGCCTCCCAAAGCACTGGGATGATGAGGTTCAACCCCTGAGCCTGGCATCTATCCTTCATTGAAAACGAACCATAAGGCCTTGCACAGTGACCCATGCCTGGAATCCCAGTGCTCTGGGAGGCCGAGGTGTGAGGATGGCAGGATCCCAGGAGCCCAAGACCAGCCTGGGTCACACAGGGAGTCCCATGGAGATGCCCATCATCCTGACCACTCTGGATGCTGAGGAGGGAGGATCACTGCGATTTCACAGCTGGCAGTGAACAACGGTCATGTCCCCAGGCCCCAGGCTGAGCCACAGAGCCAGATGCTGTCTCCAAAACCATTCTCAACTGTGCATAGTGTGTTCACAGGGCAGCTGGCTTTACAGTCAGGACAAATTGAATTGGGGGAAGAGAAATATTCCCAGGTGAGGGATGTGTCCCTGGCCTTTCTTTGCAGAGGTCCTTGTTGCCAAGTGGGATGATCAGCCTGCCTGGGGAACATTTCTCAACCTGGAGAGGAGAGCCAGAAGGAACCTGGTCAGGGTGCTTCAGGAACTCCTGCACCAAGTAGGGGGCAGCCATTGAGGGATGGGCTGGGGTTGGTAGGTGCTGAGCTTGGCAGACGCATGTGGGGGGCAGTGGTGGAAGGACTAAGAGAACAAGTGTTGCAGGAGAATGGATTTCTTTCTTTCTCTTTCTTTCTTTCTTTCTTTCTTTCTTTCTTTCTTTCTTTCTTTCTTTCTTTCTTTCTTTCTTTCTTTCTTTCCTTCTTTTCATTCCTCACTAGCTTGCCCAGACAGCTCTCAAACACCCCAACTCAGGCCGTTCTCTCAGCCTGGGCCTCCAAATCTGTTGTGATCACAGACTTTCCATTTGGGCATCATCCGGGTCTTCCTGCTTGATTTTGAACTGTTGGCCGGAGGCGATCCTCCCGCCGAGGCCTGCTCTCACCCAAGGTTTCCTGGGTTTTTCTTGGGGTCTATGTGCAGGCTTACTATGGTGTCCAGCCTAGTCTTGAGCTCCCAGGCTCTGGCCATCTTCCCGTCTCACCCTCCCTGAGTGCTCTGCCATCCCCATGCCCCTGAATGTTTGAGGTCACGCCCTCCTTTTCACCAAGGTGGCACCTAGGAGGATAGAGTGAGTCCACCCTGGGGAATAAGGCATTCAGGGGGCTGGCTGCCCCTGTGAAGACACAGCCCTGCAACAGGCTCTCCTCCTGTATGGGCTTGGTGGATGACTCTGGCTGCCATCTCTGGTGTCTGGGGTCGTCTCAAGGGAGCAGGCCTCATGGTGGTGCTCCGATAGAGGTTTGAAGGCTGAACGTGGGAATTCATGCTTGTCACCCAGTGCTTTGGGAGGCCGAGGCGAGAGGATGGCCTGAGCTACTTCATTCAAGACCAGCCATGCACCTTGGAAATACCTCATCTTTACAAGAAATAAACACAATGAGTCGAGCATGGTGGCGCATCCCTGTCTTTCCGGCCACTCAGGGGGCCACAGTGGGAAGATAGCCTGAGACTAACTGGTGGAGGCTGTGGTGGCAGAGAGTGGGACCCTGTGCTCCAGCCTGGGCAACAGAGTGGGACTCCAACTTAGAATAATAATACCAACCACCACAACCACAAACACAGTCCAAGCTCAGGGGCTCAGCCTGGAATCCTGACACTTTGAGGGCAAGGGGAGTGGATGACCTGAGCCTGTGTGTTTGAGACCAGCCCAGGACCCTGCGGTCGACCACATCTCGGCCATCAAAATATATCCAAACATTAGCCGGGCATGGTGTCACAGGCCTGTTGTTCCAGCCACTTGGTCAGCTGAGGGGGAGGATCACCTGAGCCCGGCAG
>NW_007261526.1:3404-6708 GCF_000164805.1 Carlito syrichta
TTCCAGGCACTGAGTGTACAAGGTGGTCATGCAACACTGCGGCCAGCCCAGGTTCCAGTCGCCTGGTCTGCCACTTTCAGTTGGGGAGGGCCCCTTTCTCTCCTGATCACTCCATCATCCCCCGCCCATGTGGACCTTTCCCTGGGGAGCCATTTACCCCTTTCCTGACACATGTGACAGGCATCTTTTATATCACCGGAGTCTCCATCAGCCAGGCTGGGGCACACTGACATGATTGTAGATCCCAGGGCATCGACCTGTGGTGCTCAGGTGGTCCTCCTGCCTCAGCCCCTGAGCAGACGTGACTCCAGGGGCCACCACACATGGCACAACTTTGGAGATCTCTAGCTGAGATGAGGTCTGCCCACTACGCCTGGGCTGGTCTCCGAAACCTGGGCTCAGGCAGCCTCCTGCCATGGCCTCCCAGGGAGCTGGGCTGACAGCCTTGGGCCAGAGTGCCTGGCCTGGACTCGCATGTTCTGTCAGTGGGGTGATGCAAGGAATGCTCCGGGATGGAAGCGCCACATCCTGTGTAGCCGGGATCATGGGGGCCAACACGGGTGACTCCAGTGTTTGCATTCTGGGGAGCCACAAGGACTCACTATGTGTCCCAGGCTTATCTCAAACTCCCAAGCTCCTGCAGTCCCTGCCTTGGCCTCCCAAAGTCACAGTCCAATTGTCTGGTGATGCACTCTTTCAGGAACTTGAGGCCCAAGGGTGGGGCCAATTTCCCAAATTATCTGTCTGTTCACAATGATCCCAACTCCAAAAACAAATGGATGCTCTTCTTTTTTTTTCCTTTCTTCTTTTTTTCTTTGAGACGGAGTCTCACTCAATTGGCCAGGCTGGAGGGCTGTGGCTCCCTTACAGCCACAACAGCATCGGCCTACTGGGCTCCAGCAAGCCATTCCCCGGTCTTCACAGGAGCCAGAATGACAGGTGCACGCTACCACACCTGTTCATTAGGAATGGATAGTAGAAACGAGGTCGTACCGAGGTGCTCAGGTAGGTCTTGGCCTATGGGCTAGGGCCAGCCACTGGTTTGGCCTCCCAAAGTGCTGGGATGATGAGGCTGAGTCCCTGAGCATGGCTTCGATCCTTCATCAAAAATGAACAAGAATGCCTGGCATGGAGGACCACACCTGGAATACTAGCACTCTGGGAGGCTGAAGCTGGAGTTTGGCTGTAGCTCCAGAGCCCAAGGTGCCCCCCAGGCCACATAGGGAGACCCCGTCTCTGCACCCATACAAACAGGGTGTCATGTGTCGAGATGCCTGTTGTTCTATCTCCTCAGGAGGCTGAGGTGGGATGATCACTGGAGCCCATGATTTCAAAGGTGGCAGTAAAAGATGGTCATGTCCACGGGCCCCAACCTGAGCCAAAGAGCCAGACCCTGTCTCCAAAAACACCAGAAACGTACACAGATTCTCAACTGCACGTGGTGCATTCACATGGCGACTAGCTCTAGAGTCAGGAAAAATGTGATTGGGGGGAAGAAATGTCCCCGGGTCAGGGCTGTGTCCCTGTGCTTTCTTGGTGGAAGATCCTCATTGCCGAGTCACAGGGTCGACCTGCCTGGGGCACATTTATGACCTTGGAGAACAGATCCAGCAGGAACCTGGCCAGGGTGCCTCGGGAATTCTCACACTAAAGGAGGGGCAGACATGGGGGGGGTTGTGTCTGGAAGCTGCCAAGCTTGGGGGAAACTCACATGTGATGGGAGCAGGTAGAGAAAGACTGAGTGCAGAATGTTTGCAGGAAAATGGATTTCTTTCTTTTGTTTTTCTTTTCTTTCCTTCCTTCCTTCCTTCCTTCCTTCCATCCTTCCTTCTTTCTCTTTCTCTTTCTCTCTCTCTCTTTCTTTCTTCCTTCCTGTCTTCTATCCTTCCTTCCTTCGTTCTTTTCTTTCTTCTCTTCCTTCCTTCCTTCCTTCCTTCCTTCCTTCCTTCTTTCTCTTCTCTTCTTTCTTTCTTTCTTTCTTTCTTTCTTTCTTTCTTTCTTTCTTTCTTTCTTTTCTGTCTTCTTTAGGTTGCCTATGCTGCTCACAAACCTCCCAACTCAGGTCATCCTCTCAGCCTGGGCTTCCCAAAATGCTGCAATCACAGGGTTTCCATTTGGCTGACATCCTAGTCTTCCTGCCTGGTCTTGAACTCTGGGATGGAGGCGATCCTCCTGCCAAGGCCTGCCCTCAACCAAGGTTTTCTAGGTTTAACTTGGGGTCGAGTTGGTGCCTTGTGATGGTGTCCAGCCTGGTCTTGAGCACCTGGGCTCTGGTATTTTCCCATCTGAGCCTACCCCAGAGCGAAGGAGACAGGCATGAGTCACCCAGTCGTCCTGTCCCACTGAAGGTTTGAGAGTCATGCCATGCTTTTCCTGGAGGAGTGCCCTGGGAGGAGCATGCGGGTCCACCCTGGGGAATGAGGTGGGTGGAGGGATGGGTGTCCTGGTGGAGACACACGCCTGTTCCAGTCACTCCATCACCCAGGCTGGAGGGCTGTGGCTCGCTTCCGGGAACCAGGGCCTCTCCCTGCCTGGCTCCGGTGAGCCTTCCCCCCGGCCTTCTGAGGGACCAGAATAACAGGTGCACACCACCACACCCAGCTCATTTGTGATGGAGGTTATAGACAAGGTCTTGCTGAGTTGCCCAGGCACATCTTGGACCTTTTGGCTTGTGCCAACTGAGTATTTCAGCCTCCCAAAGCACAGGGATGATGACACTGTGGCCCAGAGCCAGGCCTCTATCCTTCTTCAAAAATGAACCAGAAGTCCGGGCATAGAAGCCCATGTCTGGAATCCTAGTGCTCTTGTATGCTGAGCCGGGAGGATGGCTGGTGCCCAGGAGCCCAAGGACAGACTGGACTATGCAGGGAGGTCCCGTCTTTGCACCCATCCTAAGAGGGGATCTGGGGTCATGGTTCCCCTTGTCCCAGCCACTCTGGAGGCTGAGGCAGGAGGATCGCTGGAGCCTGCAATTTCAAGGCTGACAGTGAATGATGTTCATGTCCCCAGGCCACAGCCTGGGCCTCTGACCCAGACACTGTCTCCAAAATCATCAGAATCGTACACAATTTCTCAACTGCACATGAATTGTGCAAAGGGCAACTTCATTGAAAGCCAAAACAGATGGTACTGGGGGGGACGAAATGATCCTGGGTGAGGGTTGAATCCCTGGACTTTCTTGTTTGAAGGCCATCATTGCCAAATCGGAGAGCTGGGCTTCCTGGGGCACATTTCTCACCTTGGAGAGAAGAACCGGCAGGAACCTGTCCAGGGATCCTTTGGAAAACCCACACCAAAGCAGGGG
>NW_007261526.1:6728-7327 GCF_000164805.1 Carlito syrichta
CTGCCAAGCTTGGGGGAACCTCACATGTGACGGGGGCAGGTAGAGAAAGACTGAGTGCAGAATGTTTGCAGGAAAATGGATTTCTTTCTTTTGTTTTTCTTTTCTTTCCTTCCTTCCTTCCTTCCATCCTTCCTTCTTTCTCTTTCTCTTTCTCTCTCTCTCTTTCTTTCTTCCTTCCTGTCTTCCATCCTTCCTTCCTTCGTTCTTTTCTTTCTTTCTTTCTTTCTTTCTTTCTTTCTTTCTTTCTTTCTTTCTTTCTTTCTTTCTTTCTTCCTTCCTTTCTTCCTTCCTTCCTTCCTTCCTTCCTTCCTTCCTTCCTTCCTTCCTTCCTTCTTTCTTTCTTTCCTTCTTTCTTTCTTTCTTTCTTTCTTTCTTTCTTTCTTTCTTTCTTTCTTTCTTTCTTTCTTTCTTTCTTTCTTTTCTGTCTTCTTTAGGTTGCCTATGCTGCTCACAAACCTCCCAACTCAGGTCATCCTCTTGGCCTGGGCTTCCCAAACTGCTGCAATCACAGGGTTTCCATTTGGCTGACATCCTAGTCTTCCTGCCTGGTCTTGAACTCTGGGATGGAGGCGATCCTCCTGCCAAGGCCTGCCCTCAAC
>NW_007261526.1:7347-10730 GCF_000164805.1 Carlito syrichta
CAAAGGGCAACTTCCTTGAAAGCCAAACAGATGATACTGGGGGAAGTAATGATCCTGGGTGAGGGTTGAATCCTGCGTTCTGTTGAAGACCATCATTGCCAAATCGGAGAGCTGGGCTTCCTGGGGCACATTTCTCACCTTGGAGAGAAGAACCGGCAGGAACCTGTCCAGGGATCCTTTGGAAAACCCACACCAAAGCAGGGGTAGCCACTGGGGGGGTTGGTGCAGAAATGTGCCGAGCGTTGGAGACCCTCATGTGTGTTGGGGCTGGGGGAAAGGACCGAGCAGAAGGTTTGCAGGAAAATGCATTTCTTTCTTTCTTTTTTTCTTTCTTCTTTCTTTCTTTCTTTCTTTCTTTCTTTCTTTCTTTCTTTCTTTCTTTCTTTCTTTCTTTCTTTTTTTTCTTTCCTCACTAGGTTGCCCAGACTGTTCTCAAAACTCCCAACTCAGGTCATTCTCTCAGTCTGGGCCTTCCAAACTGCTGTGATCACAGGCTTTCCATTTAGTTGATACCCTGGTCTTCCTGCCTGGTCTTTAACTCTGGGTTGGAGACCATCTTCTTGCTGATGCCTGCCCTCACCCAAGATTTTCTGGGTTTTGCTTGGGGTTGAGGTGGAGGCTTTCTATAGTGTCCATTCTGGTCTCAAGCACCTGGGATCTGGCTATCATCCCATATCTTCCTCCCCGAGTGCTGAGCTGACAGGTGTGAGTCGTCACACCATCCTTGTACCCCCGTTGATTTGAGAATTATGCCCTCTCTTTCCCTGGGAGGTGTAAGTGGGTCAGCCCTGGGGAATGAGATGGGTGGAGGCATGGACATCCAGTGGAGACACGCCCCTGTGACAGGCACTTACTCTGGGATGGCTTGAAAGGCGACTCTGGTCACCATATCTGGGGACTCAGGTCATTGGAAGGGAGTGGGACTCACGGTGGATCCCCGTGAGGGGTGTGGAGGCCATGGTGGGGTCTCACGCATGTTATCCCGGTGCTCTGGGTGGATGGCCTAAGCCCCCAGGTGAGATACCAGCCCGGGCAGCTTCGTGAGACCTCCTCTCCACAAGAAGCCAAAAACCTGAACTGTGCATGGTGGCATATGCCTGGTTTTCTGGCTTCTCAGGTGGCCATGATGAGAGAATTGCCATAGCTCAGGCAATGTAGGTCACGGTGGCCGAGAGTGGGCCCCTGCACTTTGGCTTGGGTGACAGAGCAGGACTCCAACTAAGAGTAATAATACCAACCACCACAACCACCGTAAACACAGGCCAGGCTCTGGGGCTCAGCCTAGCATCCCGGCCTTTCGGAGGCAAAGGCGAGTGGGCGACCTGAGCCTATGGGTTTGACACCAGCCTGGGACATGAGTCAAGATCTCGTCTCAGCCATAAAAAGTAATCCAAAAATTAACAGGGTGAGGGAGTGCAGGCCTGTGGTTTCAGTCACTCAGAGGGCCGAGGCAGGAGGATCACCTGAGCCCAGCAGGTGGAGTCCACAGTGGCCATGAGCATTCCTTTGCACTCCAGCTTTTGTGTCAGAGTGGGATTCTGACTCCAAATAATAATAATCACCAACACCACCACCACCACCACCCCACTGCTACTAAGCACGAGAAGTCACCCTCAGGGATGGTAGAGGAAAAGTCACTTTCTGGCCTGTCATTTGTGGGAGGTTTCAAAGGTGGCCATGGGGCACATTCGTCCCATGCCTTCAGCCACGTGTCCCTAAGGCCTGCCTCCACCCTCCACACTTGTGCCCCACAGTAAGGAAATGTGTGAGCTCACAGAACAGACAGCCCAGAGGTAGTGTGTCTGTCAGGAACAGAACAATCAAGGTGATCCAGCAATGCTTTGGACAGCCCAGATTGAGGTCATCCTGTGTACCACCTTCTGGTGGGGGAGGGTCCCTCCTCCCCCTTCCTCTCCTGATCACTCTATTGTCCCTCGCCCAAGTCGACCTTTCCCTGGGGATCTGTGGACACCCATCATGATGCAATTGGGAGGCATCTTCTCTGTTGCCACATTCTCCGTTGGCCGTGCTGGGGGACGGTGTCACGATCATGCTTCCAGGGTCCTTGAGCTGTGGGGCCCAGGTGGTACTAACACCTCGACCCCTGAGCAGCCCGGACTCCAGGGGCCATCACGCCTGACTCGATTATGAGCACCTCTCTCCAAGACAAGGTCTGGCAATATCGTCCAGATTTGTCTTGGACCCCAGTGATCAGGCAGCCTCCTGACTCTGCCACCCAGGGCATAGGGCTGATGACTGTGATCCATGGTGCCCAACCTGAAATCGCATGTTCTTTCGGCATGGGTGACAGAAAGGAACACCCTGGGGAAAAGGTCACCGCATCACGTGTAGCCAGGTCCACGGGCACCACCAACAATGACTCCATTGTTTGCGTTCTGAGGAGCAATGAGGTCTCACTACGTGGCTCAGGCTGGTCTCAAACTCCTGGGCTCCAGTGGTTCCCTGCCTTGAGCTACCAAATCCACAGCCTGATTGTCTGCTGATCCACCACCTTTCAGGAACTCTAGGCCCAAAGTTGGGTCCTCCTTCCCTAATGATCTCTGTCTGTTCACGATGATCACAACCCATACATAAATGGATGCTCTCCTTCTTTTTCCTTTTTTTCTTTTAGTAGGAGTCTCACTTCTTCAACCAGGATGGAGGGCAGTGGCTCGCTCCTGGCAACCAAAGCCTCAGGCCACCGGGCCCAGGCTAGCCTTTACCCGACCATCTGAGGAGCTGGAACAACAGGCAGGCACCATCACCTTCAGCACATTTGGGATAGAGGGTAGAGACAAGGTCTCACTGAGTTGTGTGAGGGCTTCTCGACCCACGGACTTTGGCCGGCCAGTGCCCTCGGCCTCCCAAAGTGCTGAGTTGACAATGCAGAGCCCGCTCTCAATCCATTGTCAAAAACGAATCTGAAGGCCTTGTGCGGTGATCCATGCATGGTATCCCAGCAATCTGGGAGGCCAAGGCGGGAGGATGGCCAGAGCACAGGATCCCAAGGCCAGCCTGGGCCATGCAGGGAGACCTCATTTTCACAACCATCCAAACAGGATGTCTGGGGTCGAAGTGCCCGTCGTCCCAGCCACTCAGGAGACTGAGGCGGGAGTATCTCCAGAGTCCACAATTTCAAGGCTGGCAGTTAATGACAGTCATCTCTCGGGTCCCAGCCTGGGGCACAGAGCCAGAATCTATCTCCAAAAACATCAGACTCATACACAGATTCTCAACTGCGTGTGATGTGTTTATAGGGTGGAATTTGGGGGGGAAAGTAATGTCCCCTGCTGAGGAATGTGGCCCTGGCATTTTGTTGGTGGAAGGTCCTCATTTGCTGAGTTGGAGGTTCAGCCTGCCTGGGGCACATTACTCACCTCGGA
>NW_007261526.1:10902-11397 GCF_000164805.1 Carlito syrichta
TTTCTTTCTTTCTTTCTTTCTTTATTTCTTTCTTTCTTTCTTTCTTTCTTTCTTTCTTTCTTTCTTTCTTTCTTTCTTCTTTCTTTCTTTCTTTCATCTCTCCACTATGTTGTCCAAGCGGCACTTAAACCGTCCAACTCAGTCCATCCTCTCGGCCTGGGCCTCCCAAACTGCTGCAATCTCAGGCTTTCCATTTGGTTGACATTCTGGTTTTCCTGCCTGGCCTTGAACTCTGCAGGCAATACTACCTACGAGGCCTGCACTCAACCAAGTTTTTCTGGTTTTTGCTTGAGGTGGAGGTGAGAGTTTACTATGGTGTCCAGTCTGGTTTTGAACTCCTGAGCTACGGAAATCTTCCACCCTCAGCCTCCTTGAGTGCCAAGGAGAAGGGGTGAGTTGCCTGGCCACCCCTGCCCCCCGAAGGTTTGAGAGGCAAGGCTTCTCTTTCCCTGAGGCAGACCCTGAGAGGAGAGAGTGTGTCTACCTTGGAGAAGA
>NW_007261527.1:0-813 GCF_000164805.1 Carlito syrichta
TTATTCTTCATTCCATCCATTCCTCTCCATTCCATTCCATTCCATTGTTCTCTATTCATTACATTCCAATAAATTCCACTGCATTCCATCCCATTCTATTCCATTCCATACTTCTCCGCTTCATTCTTTCCTCTCCATTCCACTCCCCTCCATTTCTCCCATTCTATTTCTCTCCATTACTTTCCATTACTAAACATTCCCTTCCTCTCCATCCATTCCACTCAATTTCTCTCCACTCTAGTCCTCTCCATTTCATTCATTTCCTTCCTCTCCATTCCATTCCATTCAATTCCATTCATATTCTCTCCATTCCATTCTATTTTATTCCATTCCTCTCCAGTTTATTCCTCTCCATGCCATTCCATACAATTCCATTCCATTCCATTCCATTCCATTCCTTCTCTCTCCATTCCATTCCTCTCCATTCCATTCCACTCTTCTCCATTCCATTTCACTCCAATCCATTCCTCTCCATTCCATTTTATTCCACTCCATTCCATTCCACTTCACTCGATTCCATTCCATTCCTCTCCATTCCATAAATTTCCTCTCCATTCCTTTCCATTCCATTAAATTCCATTCAACTCTAATGCATTACTCTCCATTCCATTACATTCCAATCCTCTCGATTCCATTCCTATCCATTCCATTCCTCTCCGTTCCATTTCATTCGTTCCATTCCATTCCAACCCAATCAATTCCGTTCCATTCTAGTTCATTTCATTCCACTCTATGCATTCCATTTCATTTCACCCCATAACACTCCATTGCATACCATTCCTTTCCACTCCATTCCATTCTATTCACTCCATT
>NW_007261527.1:833-1258 GCF_000164805.1 Carlito syrichta
ATCCTTATTTCATTTCTCTCCATTCCATTCCACTCCACACCATTCACTCCATTCCTTTCCTCTCCTTTTTCTTCCTTTCCTCTACATTCTATTCCATTACATTTCATTCCATTCCTCTCCATTCCATTCTTTTCCATTCTATTTCATTCCTCAAAATTCTATTCCATTCCATTACATTCCTCTCCATTCCATTCCTCTCCCTTCCATTCTATTCCATTCCTCTCCATATAATTCCATTCCTCTCCATTCTATTCCATTCTATTGCTTTCCTCTCCATTCCATCCATTCTATTCTTCTCTATTCCATTTCCTTCCATTTCATTTCTCACGCTTCTATTCCATTCTTCTTCACTCCATTCAATTCCATTCCATTGCATTGAGTTCCATTCCTTTCCATTTAATTCCATCCCATGTCATTCCATTCCT
>NW_007261527.1:1910-3000 GCF_000164805.1 Carlito syrichta
CTTTTCCATTCTATTTCATTCCTCTAAATTCTATTCCATTCCATTCCATTCCTCTCCATTCCATCCCATTCCTCTCGATTCCAGTCCTTTCTATTCTATTGCATTCAATTGCAATCCTCTTCATTCAATTCCTTTCCATTCCTCCCAATTCCATTTCTCTCCTCTCCATTTCATTCCTCTCAATTCCATTCCATTCCATTCCACTCCATTCCATTCCGTTCCTCTCCATTCTATTACATTCCCCTCAATTCTATTTATTCCGTTCAATTCCTCTCCATTCCACTCTATTCCATTTTGTTACATTCAACTATAATCCATTCCTCTCCATTCTATTACATTCCAATCCTATCCTTTCTTTTTCCTCCCCTTCCATTCCATTCCTCTCTATGCCATTTCATTCCATTCCATTTCTCTCCATTTCATTACTCTCCATTCCATTCCTGTCCTCCCCATTCCATTCCTGTCCTTTTCATTCCATTCCTCTGCAATCCATTCCATTCCATTCCTCCCCATTCCATTCAATTCAACTTCTGTCTTTTCCATTCCATCCCATTTCATTCCACTGCATTTTATTCCATTCCATCCTCTTCATTCCATTCCTCTCCCTTCCTTTTCTTTTCTTTCATTTCCATTTATTCCATTCCTCTCCATTCCATTTCATTGCATTCCTCTCCATTCCATTCCTTTCCACTCCATTCCGTTCCTCTCCATTAGATTCCAATCCATTTCATTCCACTCCATTTCATTTCACTCCACTCCATACCATTACATTCCTCTCCATTCCATTCACTCCGTTCAAATCATATACATTCCTGTCCATTCCATTCCATTCCATTCCTTCAATTATAATCCATTCTTCTCCATTCCCTTGCATTCCATCCTCTCCATTCCATTCTAAAACATTCCTCTCCATTCCATTCCATTCCTCTCCTTTGCATTACATTTCTCTCCTTTCCATTCCATTCCATTCCATTCCATTCCTCTTCATTCAATGACATTCCATCTTTCTCCATTCATGTCCTTTCCATTCCATTCAATTCCATTCTGCTCCATTCGATTCCATTCCTCTCCATCCCATTCCATTATTCTT
>NW_007261527.1:3020-3512 GCF_000164805.1 Carlito syrichta
TCCTTTTCTTTCCTTTCCATTGTATTCCTTTCCTCTCCAATTCATTTCTTTGCATTCCGCTCCATTCCATTCCTTTCCACTCCATACCATTCCTCTCCACTCCACTCTTTTACATTCCAATCCAATCCTCTCCATTCGCTACCATTTTAATCAATTCCATTCCATTCCATTCCTCTCTATTTCATTACACTCCATTCCATTCAATTCCACTCCATTCCATTCCTCTCCATTACCCTGCATTCCTTTCCATGTTATTCCTCTCTAAAACCTCCGATTCCACTGCATTCCACTCCATTCCATTCCACTCAATTCCTCTTTATACAGTTCCCATCCATTCCACTCCATATCCTTCTTCACCATTCCATTCCTGTCAATTCCATTCAATTCCATCCATTCCATTCCTTTACTTGACATTCCATTCCATTCAATTCTATTCCATTCCTCTCAATTTCATTCCATTCCATTCTATTCGTTTCCATTCCTTTCCTCTCC
>NW_007261527.1:5055-5452 GCF_000164805.1 Carlito syrichta
TCTACTTCATTTCAGGCCACTCCATACATTCCATTTCATTTAACCCCACAATACTCCATTCCATACTATTCCCTTCCACTCCATTCCATTCCAGTCCACTCCATTCCATTCCTCCCCATTTCATTCTATTCTTATCCATTCCATTCCCGTCATATCCATACCATTCCTCTCCATTCCATTCCATTCATTTTCTCTTCATTCCACCCCATTCCATTCCATTTATGCCCATTCCAAACCTCTCCATTCCATTCCAAACCATTCCATTCCACTCCAGTCTTCTCCATTCCATTCTTCTCCATTCCATTCCATTCCATTCCATTCCTCTCCATTCTTTGACATTTATCTTCATTCTATTCCTTCCATTCTATTCAATTCCTATCCATTACATTCCGTTCCT
>NW_007261528.1:0-12145 GCF_000164805.1 Carlito syrichta
GTGGTGGAGGTCACAGTGGCTGATAATGGGCCCCTGCGCTCTGGCCTGGGTGACAAAGCATGTCTCCAACTCAGTATAATAATAACAACCAACACCACCACAGCCACAGGCCATGCTCAGGGGCTCATCCTAACAACCTGGGCCTTCGGAGGCAGACGCAAGTGGATGCTGTGAGCCCATGGGTTCGAAACCAGTCCCATGGACTTTGGGGGAGACCTGGTCTCGGCCATCAAAAATAAATCCAAAGATTAGCAGGTCATGGTGATGCAGGCCTGTGGTTCCAGCCACTCGGGCGACCGAGGTGGGAGGATAGCCTGGATCCCGCAGGTGGAGCTCACAGTGGCCATGAACGTTCCCCTGTGTTCTGGCCTGGGCGACAGTGTGGGATTCCACCTCCAAATAATAATAATCCCCACCACCTCCAACACCACCACCCCTGACACACTGTGTGAGGAGTATCCCTCAGGGATGAAATAGGAAAGGCACTTTCCGGCCTGTTGGCTGCAGGAGGTTTCAAAGCTGGCCACCAGGAACGTCAGTCACACAATCAGCCATGCATCTCTGCAGGCCTTCCTCCACCCTCCACACCTGTGCCCACAGCAGAGACTCATGTGAGGTCAAAGAATAGACAGCCCCGGCTTAGGGCAGCCATGGGGCACAGAGCAATCAAAGCAGTCATGCAACACCGTGGCCAGCCCAGGTTCTGGTAGCACATTCTGCCACCTTTGGGAAGAGGTGGTGCCGTTCCTCTCCCTACTACTCCATCGTCCACTGTCCAAGCGGAACTTTCCCTGCAGAGCTGTGGACTCCCGTCATGACGCATGTGGATGGCATCTTTTTGGCACCAGAGTCTCCAACGGATGAGCTTGGTTGCGGCAGCAGGTTTGTGGCTCCTGGGGCCTGGACATGTGGGGCTCAAGTAGACCTCCTGTCTCAGCTCCCAAGAAGCTGCAACTCTGGGGGCCACCATGCCTGACTTGATTTATTGGACCTTTCACTGAGATCACTGAGATGAGATCTGGCCACATTGCCAGTGCTGGTCTCTGATCCCTGGGCTCAGGCAACCTCTCACCTCAGACTCCCAGGTTGAGGGGCTGATGGCCGTGAGCCACGGTGCCTGGCATGGTCTCTCAAGTTCTGTCCATGGGGGCGATGCAATGGAACACATCAGGATGGAGACCACTACATCCCGTGTAGCTGGAACTGGGGGTGCCACCGTGCACGACTCCAGTTTTTGTGTTCCGGGGAGTGACTTGGTCTCACTACTTGGCCCAGACTGGTCTCAATCTCCCGATCTGCAGTGGTCCCCTGCTTCAGCCATCCAAAGCCACAGCCCAATTGTCTGCTGATCCACCATCTTTTGGGAACTCTAGGCCCAAGGCTGGGGCCTCCTTCCCAATTGATCTCTGTCTGTTCATGATCCCAACTCCATACACAAATGGATTCTCTTCTTTTTTTCCTTTTTTTCTTTGAGTTAAGGTCTCAGCCATCGTCCAGGCTGGAGGGAGGTGGCTTGCTCCCGGCAACCATAGCCTCAGACCGCCTGGTTCCAGTGAGCTTTCCGCGGCCTTCTGAGGAGCTGGAACTAGAGGCACCTGCTACCATGCCCAGCTCATTTTGATGGAGGGTAGAGACGCGGTCTCACTGAGTTGGCTGGGTTGGTTTTGGCCCACAGGCTTGTGCCAGCCACTGGACTCTGACTCCGAAGGTGCTGGGATGTCAAGGTTGAGCCCCCGAGTCCAGCCTCAATCCTTCATTGAAAACGAACCAGGAGGCCTGGTGCAGTGACCAACGCCTGGAATCACAGCAATCTTGGAGGCTGAGGCTGGTGAATGGCTGCTGCCCAGAAGACCAAGGCCAGCCCGGGCCACACAGGGAGACCCCATATCCATATACAATCAAACAGGGGGTCGAGGGTCAAAGTGCCTATTGTCCCAGCCACGTCAGTGGCTGAGGCAGGAGGATTGCTGGAGCCCACAATTTTGAGGCTGGTGGTGAACGAGGGTTGTCTCGCTGGGCCCCAGCTAAGGCCAGAAAGGCAGACCTTGTCTCCAAAAACATAAGAATCACACACATATTCTCAACTGCATGTGGTGTGTTCACAGGGTGACTGTCTTTTGAACCCGAAAAAATGGGCTTGGGGGAAAAAATGTCCCCGGGTGAGGGAAGTGTTCCTGCCCTTTCTTGATGGAAGGTCCTCATTGCCGAGTCAGAGTGTTGGCCTGCCTGGGGCACATTTCTCACATCAATGAGGAGCCCAGGTAACCTTGGGAACTCCTGCCCAAAAGGATGGGCAGCCATTTTGGGGGAGTTTTACTGGAGAGTGCCGAGCTTGGGGGATCCTCACATGTTGGGCGGCATGGGGGGAAGGACTGAGGGGAAGAAGTTTTGCAGGAGAATGGATTCCTTTCTCTTTTTTTCTGTCCTTCTTTTCATTCCTCACTAGGATGCTCATGTTGCTCTCAAAACATCCAGTTCAGGTCATCCTCTCGGCCTGGGCCTCCAAATTGCTGTGATCACAGGTTTTCCATCTGGGTCTTCCTGCCTGGTCTTGGACTCTGGACTGGGGGCTATCCACCTGCTGAGGCCAGACCTCACCCAAGGTTTTCTGGGATTTTCTTGGGTCGATGTGTGGGCTTTCTATGGTGTCCACCTGGTCTCGAGCTCCCAGATTCCAGGCATCTTCCTGTCTCGGCTTCCCCAAGTGCCGAGGAGTCAGGCGTGAGTCACCCGGCCATCCTCACCCACCCAAATTTTTGAGAGTCATGTTCTCCCTTTCATGAAGGTGTCCCCTGGGAAGAGCATTCAGGTTGACACTTGGGAACGAGACGGGCAGAGGTGTGGGCACCCAGGTGGAGACATGGCCCTCTACCAGATGCTTCCCCTTGGGAGGGCTTGGTGGGCAACTCTTGCCCCACTCTCCAGAATCTTGTGTCATCAGAAGGGAGCAGGCCTCACAGTGTGGCCCTGAGAGGGGAGTGGAGGCTGGGCATGGGGGCTCACGCCTGTCATTCCAGTGTTCTGGGTGACTGATGCGAGAGGATGACCTGAGCTCCCAGGTTAGAGACCAACCTGGGAACCTTGGTGAGAACACCTCTCCACGAAGCCAAATAATTAGCCAAGTATGGTGGTTCATGCCTGACATTCTGTCCTCTCAGGGACCTGCAGCAGGAGGATCGCTGGAGTCCAGCAAGTGGAGGCTGCAGTGACCGAGAGTGGGCCTCTGCACTACAGCCTGGGTGACAGAGTGGGTCTCCGAATCAGAATAATACCAACCACCACCACCATCACAACCACAGGCCGGGCTCAGGGACTCAATCTGGTATTCCGGCCCTTCAGAGGCCCAGGTGAGTGGACGGCCTGAGACTGCGGGTTGGACACCAGCCCAGAACACAGGATGAGACTCATCTCTGCCATCAAAAATAAATCCAAATATTAGCCAGGTGTGGTGGAGCAAGCTTTTGGTTCCAGCCACTTGGGAGGCCGAGTTGGGAAGATCGCCTGAGCCCGGCAGGTGGAGTCCCCAGTGACTGTGAGCATGTCCCTGCTTTCGGGCTGTGGTGACAGAGGGATTCCGACTCCAAATAATAATAATCACCACCATTACCCTCACCACCACCCCTGACACCCAGCACGAGAAATTACCCTCAGGGATGGGAGAGATAAAAGCCCTTTCTGACCTGTCATCCGTGGGAGGTTTCAAAAGTGGCCACTGGGCACGTCCATCCCATGCTTTGTCATGCGCCTCAGAAGGCCAGCCTCCGTCCTCCACTCTTGTGCCCCATGGCAAAGACACATTTGAGCTCATGGAACAGACGGCACAGTGCTAGGGTGGGGGAAGGGCCCCTTTCCCTCCCAATCAACCCATCTTCATCCACGGACTTGGACGTTTCCCTGGGGAGCCCTGGATGCCCATTATGACGCATGTGAGAGGTGCCTTTTTTGTCACCGGAGTCTCCATCGGTGGGCCTGGGGTGTGGTGGAATGATCATGGCTCCCAGGGCCTCAACCTGCGGGACTCAGCTCCCAAGCAGCTGGTACTCTGGGGGCCACCACGCTTGACTCGATTTTGGGGACCACTCATCGAGATGAGTCCTGACCACATCACCTGGGCTGGTCTCCTACTTGGGGACTCAGGCAGATTCTGGCCTCTGCATCCCAATGCATTGGTCTGACTGCTGTAAGCCACAGTGCCCATCCTGGAATCACATGTGTTGTCGGTGGGGGTGAAGCAAAGGCACGCCCTGGGATGGAGACTCCTGCATCCCATGTAGCCAGGACCACGAGCAGAACCACGCACAACTCCAGAGTCTTATTGCCGGAAAGTGATGAGTTCTCACTATGTGACCCAGGCTGGTCTCGAATTCCTGGGATCCAGCATTCCCCCACCTCAGTCTCCCAAAGCCACAGCCTATTGTCTGCCAATTCACCATTTTTCTGGAACTCTAGGTTCAAGGCTGGGCCCAGCTTCCCAAATGATCTCTGTCTGTTCACGATGATCCCAACTTCATACACAACTGGATGCTTTTCGTTTTTTCCTTTATTCCTTTTTTTCTTTGAGTCAGAGTCTCACTCCTTCACCCAGGGTGGAGGGTGGTGGCTATCTCACAGTCACCACAGATTCGAGCTGCTGGACTCCAGCCAGCATTTCCTCGGCCATCCGAGGAGCCAGATCAACAGGTGGGTGCCACCACACCTGGCTTATTACTGATGGAAGGTAGAGATGAGGTCTCACCTAGGTGCCCAGGTGGGTCTTGGTCCGTGGACTTGGGCCAGCCTCAGGTCTCGAACACTCAAAGCAATGGGATGATGAGGCCAAGCCCCCAAGCCCGGCCTCGATTCAACATTGAAAATGAACCAGAAGGCCTGACATCATGGTCCCCGCCTGGAATCCCAGTGCTCTGGGATGCTTAGGCAGGAAGACAGCTGGAGTCCAGGAGCCCAAGGCCAGCCTGGGCCAATCCTGCCCATGCAGAGAGATCCCGTCTCTGCACAAATCCAAACAGGGAGTCTTGTGTCAAGGTGCCCATCATTGTAGCCACACCAGAGGCAGAGGTGGGAGGATCTCGGGAACCCGCATTTTCAGGGTGGCAGAGAATGACGGTCATGTCCCCATGCCCCAGCCAGGGCCACAGAGAAAGACCCTGTCTCCAAAATCATCAGAATCATACACGGATTCTCAAATGCATGTAGTGTGTTCACAGGGCGACTGGCTTTAGAGCTAGGAAAAATGGGATTGGTAGAGCCAGAGGAACGTGGCCAGGGAGCTTTGGGAACTTCCACACCAAAGGGAGGCAGCCATTGGTGGAGTTGGGGCTGGAGGGTGCTGAGCTTGGGGGATGAGCGTATGCGGGGGGGCGGTGGGAAGTACTAGGGGAAGAAGGTTTGCCAGAGATTGGATATCTTTCTTTCTTTCCTTCCTTCCTTTCTTCTTTTCATTCTTTCTTTCTTTCAGTCTTCCTTTGTTTCTTTCTTTCTTCCTTTCTTTTCTTTCCTCACTAGGTTGTCCAGGCTGCTCTCAAACTCTCCAGCTTTGGTCATCATCTTGGCCTGGGCCTCCCAAACTGCTGTGATCACAGATTTTCCATTTAGTCAATATCCTGGTCTTCCTGCCTGGTCTTGAACTCTGGGCCGGAGGTGATCCTCCTGCCGAGGCCTGCCCTCATTCAAGGTTATCTGGGTTTTGCTTGGGTTCAATTCAGGGTTTGCTGTGGTGTCTAGCCTGGTCTCGAGCTCCAGGGCTCTGGCCATCTTCCCATCTCGGCCTCCTCAATTGCCGTGGAGACAGTTGTGAGTCGCCCAGCTGTCCCCACACCCCTGAAGATTTGAGAGTCATGCCCTCACTTTTCCTGAGGTGGTCCCAGGAAGGAGTGAGCAGGTCCAACATGGGGAACGAAGCATGCAGAGGTGTGGGCGCCCCAGCTGAAACATGTACCTGCACCAGGCAATCCCCTGGGATTGCTGAGGGGACAACTCCATCCACCCTTTCTGGGTTCCTGGGTCAACAGAAGGGAATGGGTCTCATGGTGGGGCCCCCAGAGGATTATGGAGGCCTGTCAAGGGGGCTCATGTTTGTCACCCCAGTGCTTTGGGAGGTTTTGGTGAGAGGATGTCCTGAGCCACTGGGTTCAAGATAAGCCCGGGCACCTTGGTGAAACCTTGTCTCTACAAGAAGCCAAATAAATGAACTGAGCATGGTGGCACTTACCTGTCGTTCTGGCCATTCGGGCTGCTGCAGCAGGAGGATCACTGGAACCCAGCCGGAGGAGGCCACAGTGGCTGACGGTGGGCCTCTGTATTCCAGCTTGGGTGACAAAGCGTGATTCTGAATCAGAATACTAATACCCACAACCACAACCACAACCACAGGCCAGGCTCAGGGGCTCAGCCTGGCATCTCTTCCATTCAGAGGTCAAGGCAGGTGGATGACCTGAGTCTGCACATTTGTGACCAGCTGAGTACACTGGGTGGAAGGATTGCCTGAGCCCAGCTGGTGGAGTCCGTGGTGGCAGTGAGACTGCCCCTATGCTCAGGCCTGTGAGACAGAGTGGGATTCTGATTCCAAATAAAAATAATCACCACCACTGCCACCACCACCACCCCTGGCACCCAGCACGAGGATTCACCTGCAGATATGGGAGAGAAAATGCACTTTCCCCCCTGTCGTTCATGGGAGGTTTCAAAGGTGGCCACTGGGTATGTCCATCCCTTGCCTTCATCAACGCATCACAGAAGGCCTGCCTCCACCCTCCACACTCGTGCCCCATGGCAAAGACAGTGAGTCATGGCACAGACAGCTCTGATTTAAGGCGTCCATTGGACACAGAGTTATCAAAGCGGATCGGCAACACCACTGCCAGCCCATGTTCTGGTCACCTGGTCTGCCACCTTCGGGCGCGGGGAGGGCCGCTTCCTCTCCCAATCACTCCATCATCTGCCGGCCATGCAGACCTATGGCTGGGGAGTTGTGGATGCCCATCGTGATGCACGTGGGAGCCATATTTTTTATCAATGTGGCCTCCATTGGCCTGGCAGGGGCGTGGCAGCATGATCGTGGCTCCCAGGGCCTTGACCAGTGGGGCTCAGGCAGTCAACCTGCCTCGGCCTCCAAGCAGCCAGGACTCTGGAGGCCACCACGCCTGACTTGATTTTGGGACCCTCTCACCAATATGAGGTCTATCGATGTCACCCAGCCTGGTCTCCAACCCCTGGTCCCAGGAAGCCTACCACCTTGGGTTCCCAGGGCATGGGACTGACTGCCATGAGCCAGGTTGCTTGGCCTGGACTTGCAAGTTCTGTCAGCAGGGGTGACACAAATTACTACCCAGGATGGAGGCCACTGCATCTCATGTAGCCAGGACTATGGACACCACCAGGCAAGACTCCAGTGTTTGCATTCTGGGGAGTTACAAGGTCTGGCTTCATGGTCCAGGCTGGTTTCAAACTCCCAGGCTCCAGTGGTCCCCCACCTCGACCTTCCCAAAGAAACAATCCAATTTTCTGCCGATCAACTGTCTTTTGGGAACTCTAGGCTCAAGGCTGGGGTCCCCTTCCCACATGATCTATGTCTGTTCATGATGATCACAACTTGATACACAAATGAAGGCTCGTCCTTTTATACTTTTTTCATTTTTTCTTTGCGTTGGAGTTCAACTCTGTCTCCCAGGTTGTAGCACACTGGCTCACTGCTGGCCATCACAGCCTCAGTCTGCTGTCTCTGGCAATTCTTTCCCCGGGCTTCTGAGGAACTGGAATAAGAGGCACACACCACCACGCCTGTCCATTTGGCATGGAGAGTAGAGATGAGTCTCGCCGAGGTGCCTGGGCGGGTTTCAGACTGGGGACTTGTGCTGGCCACTGGCTTCTGCCCCCAAAGTGCTGGGATGATGAATTTGAGCACCAGAGGTTGGGGCTGGAAGGTGCCAAACTTGGGGGACCCTCACATGTGGGAGACGGGGGTAGAAGGACTGAAGGTAGAAGGTTTGCAGAAGAATGAATTTCTTTTTTTTCTTTCTTGCATTCTTTTTTATTTCTTTTCCTTTCTTTTTTTTTTCTTTTGAGTTGTAGTCTCACTCTGTCACCCAGACTAGAGTACAGTGCCCGCTCCTGGCCACCACAGTCTCAACCTGCTGGGCTGCGATGATCCTTCCACCTCAGCCTTCCAAGTAGCAGGAACTACAGGCGCACGCTATCACGCCCAGCTAATTTTTTTGATTTATTGTAGAGATGAGGTCTTGCCAAGTTGCCCAGGTGGGTCTCAAACCCGCGGGATCAGGCAATCCACTCACCTCAGTCTCCCAAAGGCGCAGGATTACAGGCTGAGTCACTGAGCCTGGTTTTTTCTTTCTTTCTTTCTTTCTTTCTTTCTTTCTTTCTTTCTTTCTTTCTTTCTTTCTTTCTTTCTTTCTTTCTTTCTTTCTCTCTCACTCTCTCTCTCTCTCTCTCTCTCTCTCTCTCTCTTTCTTTATTTTCTTTCCTCACTAGGTTGCCCAGGCCACTCTCAAACCACCCAAATTGGGCCATCCTCTCGGCCTGGGCCTCCAAAACTGCTGTAGTCACAGGTTTGCCATTTGGTCGACATCCTGGTCTTCCTGCCTGGTCCTGAACTCTGGGCCCGAGGGGATCCTCCTGCCGAGGCCTGCCCTCATTCAAGGTTTTTTGGGTTTTCTTTGGGGTTGAGGTTGGGGCTTGCTATGGTCTCCATCCCAGTCTCAGCTCCTGGGCTCTGGCCATCTTCCCGTCTTGGCCTCCCCAAAGTGCCCAGGAGACAGGCGTGAGTCACCCAGCTGTTCCCACCCCAATGGTTTGAGAGTCACGCCATCCCTTTCCCTGAGGCCACCCCTGGGATGAGCAATTAGGTCCACCCTGGAGATCGAGGCAGGTGCAGGGGTAGCCACCCCAGGGGAGACATGCCCCTGTTCCAGGCACTCACCAGTGGTGGGCTCGGCGGGTGACTCCAGTTGCCCTCTCCAGGGTCCTGGGTTGTCTGAATGGAGCGGGCATCTCAGTATGGCTGCGAGAGGGGTGTGAAGCCCAATCACACAGGCTCACGCCTGTCAACCTGGTACTTTGGGAGGCTGAGGTGAGAGGATGGCCTGAGCCCTTGTGTTCAAAACCAGCCCAGGCAGCTTGGTGAGAGCTCATCTCTATAAGAAGCCAAAAAAATGAGATGAGCGTGGTGGCACATGCCTGTCATTCCACCCACTCAGGAAGTCATGGTGGGAGGATCACCGGAGTCCAGCTGGTGGAGGCTGTGGTGGCCGAGAGGAGGCCACTAGGCTCTGGCCTGGGTGAGAGAGCATGACGCCGATTCAACAAGATGATACCAACCACCACTGCCACAAACACAGGCCGGGCTCAGGGGCTAACCATGGCATTCCGGCCCTTCAGAGGCCAAGGCAAGTGAACGGCATGAGCCTGCGGATTGAAGACCACCTCAGGAGACTGGGCAAGACTTCGAGTTGGCCATCAAAAATAAAACCAAAGATTAGCCAGTCATGGTGTCGCAGGCTTGAAGTTCCAGTCCGTCAAGGGGGACGTTGTGGGACAATCGCCTGAGCCCAACAGTAAAGTTCATGGTGGCCGTGAGCGTGTCCCTGCACTAAGGCTTGGGTGACAGAGAGTGATTCCAACTTCAAGTAATAATAATCACCACCACCACCTCCACCACGACCCTTGCCACCCAGCGAGAGGAGTCACCCTCAAGGATGAGAGAGAAAAAGGCACTTGCCCCCTGTCATTTGCGGGGGGTTTCAAAGGTGGCCACTGGTCAAGTCCATCCCATGCCTTCAGTCATGCGTCCCAGAAGGCCTGCCTCCACACTCCACACTCATGCCCCATGGCAAAGATGCGTGTGAACTCATGGAACAGAAAACCCTATGTTAGTGCAGCTGTCTGACACAGAACGATCAAAGCGGTTTGTCAACGCTGCGGCCAGCCCAGGTTCTGGTCACCCATTGTGCCAAATTTGGTCGGGGGAGGGCACCTTCCTCTCCTGATCACTCCATCTTTCCCCACCCATGCGGACCTTTCACTGGGAGGCCACAGATGCCAGCTGTGATGCACATGGAAGGTGTCTTTTTTGTTGCCAGGGTCTCCATTGGCCTGCTAGGGCACGGTGGCATGATCATGGCTCCCAGGGCCTCAAACTGCGGGGCTGAAGAGGTCCTCCCGCTTCAGCCCCCTAGCAGCCAGGACACTGGGGGCCACCACGACAGACCCGATTTTGAGGACTTTTTGCCAAGACGAGGTCTGTCAATGTCAACCAGGCTCTTCTTCAAACACTGGGCTCAGGCAGCCTCCTGCCTCAGCGTCCCAGGGCATGGGGTTGATGTCTGTGAGCCACAGTGCATGGCCTGGAATTGCACATTCTGTTTGTGGGGGCAACACAAAGGAATGCCCTGGTACCATAGCCAGGACCATGGGTGCCACCATACACGACTCCAGATTTTGTGTTCTGGGGAGCGATGTGATCTCATTAGGAGGCAAAGGCTGGTCTCAAACTCCTAGGCTTCAAAGGTCCCCCGCCTCAGGCTCCCAAAGCCACAGCCCGATTGTCTGCTGATGCACCATCTTTCAGGGACTCTAGGCCCTAGGCTGGACCTCCTTCCAAAATCATCTCTGTCTGTTCACGATGATTCCAACTCCATTCACAAATGGATGCTATACTTTTTTTTCCCTTTTTTTATTTTTTCTTTGATCCAGAGTCTCACTCGATTGTGCAGGTTGGAGGAAGGTGGCTTGCTTTCAGCCACTGCAGCCTTGGCCTGCTGTGCTCCCGTGAACCTTTCCCCAGCCTTAGAGGAGCTGGAACAACAGGTGCACGCTACCACGCTCAGCTCATTTGGGATGGAGTGTAAAGACAAGTCTCACTGAGGTGCCTCAGCAGGTCTTGGCACATGGGCTCGGGCCAGACACTGGCCTCAGTCTCACAAAGTCTTGGCTGGCGAGTCTGAGCTCCAGAGCATGGCCTTGATCATTCCTCAAAATTGAACTAGAAGGCCTGGCGTGTCAGCCTACATTTGGAATCCCAGCGATCTGGGAGGCTGAGGCAGGAGAATGGCTGGAGCACAGGCCATGCAGGGAGACCCCGTTTCTGCACTTATAAAAACAGGGAGTCTGGAGTCGAGCTGTCCATCTTCCTGGCCACTCTGTATGCTGAGGCGGGAGGATTGTTAGAGCCCACGATTTTGAAACTGGTGGTGAATGTCAGTCGTGTCCCTGGGCCCCAACCTGGGCCACAGAGCCTTACCCTGTCTCCAAAATCATCAGAATCATACACATATTTTCAACTGTGTGTGGTGTGTTCACAGGGTGACTGTCTTTAGATCCAGGGAAAATGGGATGGGGAAGAAATGACCCCAGGTGACGGATGTGTCCCTTGCCTTTCTTGGCAGAAGGTCCTACCTGAGGCACATTTCACATCTCAGAGAGGAGAGCTGACAGGAATCTGGCCAGGGAGCCTCAGGAACTCTGGCACCAAAGTAGGAGCAGCCATGGGGGGGTTTGTGGGTGTAAGGTGCCGAGCTTGGGGGACCTTCACATGTGAGGGGGCAGGGGAGAAGGACTGAAGGCAGAGGGTTTGCAGGAGAATGGATTTCATTCCTTCCTTCTTTCCTCTTTCTTTCTACCTTCCTTACCCCCTTCCTTTCTTTCATCCCTCCTTCCCTCCTTCCTTCCTTCCTTCCTTCCTTCCTTCCTTCCTTCCTTCCTTCCTTCCTTCTTTCTTTCTTTCTTTCTTTCTTTCTTTCTTTCTTTTTCTTTCTTTCTTTCTTTCTTTGTTTCTTCTTTCCTTACTAGGTTGTCCAGGCTGCTCTCAAACCGGCCAACTTGAGTCATCCTCTTGGCATGGTCTCCCAAACTCCTGTGAACACAGGCTTTCCATTTCATTGGCATCCTGGTCTTCTGCCTAGTCTTGAACTCTGGGCCAGAGGTGATCTGCTCACCAAGGTCTGCTGTCACCCAAGGATTTCTGGGTTTTGTTTGGTGTCAATGTGGGTTCTTACTCTGGCGTCCAGCATGGTCTGGAGCTCCCATATTCTGTTCATATTTCTGTCTCAGTCTCCTCAATCCCAAGGAGACATGCATGAGTAACCCATCTGACCCTGTCCCCCTGAAGTTTGAGAGTCACACCCTCCCTTTCCCC
>NW_007261528.1:12433-14362 GCF_000164805.1 Carlito syrichta
CGCAAGGGGATGGTCTGAGCCCCAGTGTTCGAGACCAGCCTGGGCAACTTGCCCAGACCACGTCTCTACAAGAAGCCAAAAAAATGAGCTGAGCTTGGTGGTGCAAGTCTTCCATTTTGGCCACTCAGGAAGCCTGTGTGGGTGACTCGCTGGAGACTAGCCGATGGAGGCCATGGTGGCTTAGAGTGTGCCCCTATCCTCCAGCCTGGGCGACAGAGCAACATTCTGACTCAGAATAATACCAACCACCACCACAACCACAGGATGGTCTGAGGGGCTCAGCCAGGCATCCTGATTCTTCAGAGGTGCAGGTTAGTGGATGGCTTGACCTGCTGGTTTGACATCAGTCCGGGACATGGGGTGAGCCCTCATCTCGGCCATCAAAAATAAATCCAAGGATAAGCCAGGCATGGTGGTGCAGGGTTGTAGTTCCAGCCACTTGGTGGGCCAAGATGGGAGGATCACCTGAGCAGGGTAGTTGGAGTCCACAGTATCCGTGAGTGTGCTCCTTCACTAAGGCCTGGGCAACAGTGTGGGATTACAACTGCAAATAATAATAATCACCACCACCGCCACAACAACCACCCCTGCCACCCAGGGTGAGGAGTCACCCTCAGGGATGGGAAAGGAAAAGCAATTTTCTTCACATGCACCTGTCTTCACATGCAGTTTCAAAGTTGGTCTCCTGGCACATCCATTGCGTGGCTTCGGCCATGCATTCCAGAAGTCCTGCCTCCAACATCCACACCTGTGCCCCACAGCAAAGACACGTGTGAGCTCAAGGAACAGACTGCCCCGAGTTATGGTGGCCATTGGTTATGGAGAGATCAAGGAGTCTGGCAATGCTGTGACCAGCCCACCTGGTCATCTGGTCTGCCTCCTTCGAGTTGGGGGAGGAACCTTTTCTCTCCTGATCACTCCATCATCCCACAGCCACATGGACCTTTCCCTGGGAAGTTGTGGACGCCCATCATGACACACATTGGAGGTATCTTTTTTGTTATCAGAGTCTCTGATGGCTGGGCTGGGGCATGGGAGCATGATCCTGGCTTCTGGGGCCTTGACCTGTGGGGCTGAGGCGGTCCTTCCACTTCAGCCCCTGAACAACCTTGACTCTGGAGGCCACCACACCTGACTTGATTTTGGGGCCCTCTCACCGAGACAAGGTTTGTCCACATTGCCTTGGCTGGTCTCTGACCCAGGGGACACAGGCAGCCTCCTACCTCAGCCTCTCAGGGTCTGGGACTGACGGCGGTGAGCCATGGTGTCAGGCCTGAACTCGCACATGCTTTCGGTGGGGCGACACACAGTCACGCCCCAGGACATAGGCCACCACATCCCATGTAGCCAGGATGTGTGTGCCACCACATGTGACTCAGTGCTTGTGTTCTAGGGAGAAATGAGGTCTAACTAATTGTCCCAGTCTGGTCTTGAACTCCCAGGCTGCAGCAGTCTCCTGCCTCAGTCTCCCAAAACCACAGCCCAATTTTCTGCTGATCCACCATCTTTCGGGATTTCTAGGTGCAAGGCTGGGCCTTCCTTCACAAATGACCTCTCTTCACAATGATCCCAACTCCATACACAAATGGATGCTTTTATTTTTTTTTCCTTTTTTCTTTGAGTCGGAGTCTCACTCCTTTTCCCGGGCATTATGGTGGTGGCTCACTCCTGGCCACCACAACCTTGGCCTGCCAGGCTCTGGCAAGCCTTTTTTTGGCCTTCTGAGGAGCTGGAACAACTGGCGCAATCCACCACACATAGTTCATTTGGGATGGAGGGTAGAGACGAGGTCTTGCCAAGTTGTCTGGGCAGTTCTCACCCATGGGTTTGTGCTGGTCACTGGCCTGGCCTCCCAAACTGCTGGGATGTTGAGGCTGAGCCCCCGAGCCTGGTCTTGATCCTCAAAGAAGACCTGGCATGGCAGCCCAT
>NW_007261529.1:0-9433 GCF_000164805.1 Carlito syrichta
AAACTGCTGTGATAACAGGCTTTCCATTTGGTCGACATCCTGATCTTCATTCCTAGTCTTGAACTCTGGACATGAAGCGACTCTCCGCCAAGGCCTGCTGTCACCCCAGGTTTTCTGGATTTTGCTTGAGGTCGAGGTGGTAGCTTTCTATGGTGTTCAGCCTGATCTTGATGTCCCAGGCTCTGGCCAACTTACTGTATCAGACTCCCCAAATGCCGAGGAGACAGTCGTGAGATACCTGGCTGTGCCTGCCCCCCAGAAGATTTGGAGTCATGCCCTCCCTTTCCTGGTGGCGGCCCTTGGCAGGAACATGTGAGTCAATACTGGGGAATGAGGCAGGCAGAGGGGTGGGCACCCAGGCGGAGATACGCACCTGTGCCAGGCTCTCCCCAAGGGTAAAACTCGGTGGGTGACTCTGTCCACACTCTCTGGGGACCTGGGTAGTCAGAAGACAGCGGGCCTTGCGATGGAACCCTGAGAGTGGTGTGGAGGCCGGGCACAGGGGCTCACACCTGTCATCCTAATGCTCTGGGAGGCCGAGACAAGAGGATGACTTGAGTTCCTGGTTTCAAGACTAATCCAGGCATCCTGTGGAGACAACCTCTCCAAGAAGCCAAAAAAAGGTACCGAGTGTGGTGGTGCATGCCTGACGTTCCAGCCACTCAGAAGGCTGGGGTGGGAGGATCGTGGGAACCCAGCCATTGGAGGCCATGGTTGCTGAGAGCGGGCCCCTCACTCCAACCTGTGTGACAGAGCAGGACTCCAACTCATAAAAATAATACCAACCACCACCACCTCCACAACCGCAGGACTTTCTCAGGGGCTCAGCCAGGCATCCAAGCCCTTTGGAGGCTCAGGTGAGTGAATGGCCTGAGCCTAAGGGTTCAACATCAGCCTGGGACATAGGACAAGACCTCGTCTTGGGCAAAAATAAATTTAAAGATTAGCTGGGTGTGGTGGAGGAGTCCTGTGGTTCCAGCCACTCAGTCCAAGACAGGAGGATTTCCTGAGCTTGGCAGGTGGAGTCCATGGTGGCCGTGAGCATGCCTCTCACTTCATCCTTGGCAACAGAGTGGGATTCCAACACCACATAATAATAATCACCAGTACCACCACCACTGCCACCTCTGACACCCATTGTGAGAAATCACCCTAAGGAATGGGAGAGGAAAAGGCACTTTCTAGCCTGTCATTTGTGGGGGGTTACAAAGGTGGCCACTGGGCATGTCCATCCTGCACCTTCAGCCACGTGCCCCAGAAAGCCAGCCTTCACCCTCCACACTCGTACCCCATGGCAAAGAAGCATTTGAGCTCACAGAACAGACGGCCCAATCTAGGTGGGCTGTCAGGCACAGAGAGATCAAGGCAGTCCTGCAACACTGCTGCCATCCCAGGTCCAGTCGCTCAGTCTGTCACATTTGAGTAGGGGGATGGTCCCTTCCTCTCCCGATCACTCCATCATCCCCCGTCCACGTTGATGTTTCCCTGGGGGAGTCATTATGCCCATCGTGATGCACATGGGAGGCATCTTTGTTGTCACTGGGGTCTCAGTCAGTGTGGCTGGAGTGCGGTGGCATGATTGTGGCTCCCGGGCCCTCGACCTGAGGGGCTCAGCCAATCTTCCCTCTTCAGCCCCTGAGCATCCGGGACTCCAGGGGCCAGCATGCCTGACTTGATTTTGGGGTCCTCTCGCTGATTTGAATTCTGGCCATGTTGCCTGGGCTGGTCTGCAACCCCGGGGCTCAGGCAGGTTCCTGCCTTGGCCTCCCAGAGCCTGGGGTTGATGGCCTTGAGCCATAATACACAGCCTGGACTCGCACGTTCTGTTGGCAGAGTGGCCCAAAAGGACACCCCGGGATGGAGGCCACCACATAACTTGGGCTCAGACCCTGGACACCACCCTACACAAATTGAGTGTTTGTGTACCAGGGAGTGACGAGGTCTCACTACGTGACCCAGGCTTGTCTCAAACTCCCAGGCTCCGTCGGTTCCCCGCCTCAGCCTCCCAAAGCCACAGACTGATTGTCTGCTGATCCACTGTCTTTCCAGAACTCTATACCCAAGGCTGCGACCTCCTTCCTGAATGATCTCTGTCTGTTCACAATGATCCCAATTCCATACATAAAAGGATGCTCTTCTTTTCTTTCCTTTTTTTTGAGTCAGAGTCTCACTCTGTCACCCATGCTGGAGGGAAGTGGATTGCTCCCGGCAACCACAGCCTCGACCCACTGGGCTCCAGCGAGCCTTCTCCCTCGGCCTTCTGAAGAGTCGGAACGACAAGTGTGCACCCCCACACCCAGCTTATGTGGGATGGAGGGTTGAGAGGAGGTCTTGCCGAGTTGCCTAGGCACATCTAGGACATGCGGGCTGGGTCAGACCACTGGCCTCAGCCTCCCAAAGTGCTGGGATGACAAGATTGAGCCCCTGAGCCCGGCCTCAATTCTTCATTGAAAACAAACCAGAAGGCCAGCCACAGTGGTCCATGCCTGGAATCCCAACAGCCTGGGAGTCCAAGGAAGGAGGTAGTCTGGAGCCCAGGAGCTCAAGGCCAGCCAGTGCCACACAGGGAGATCTCGTCTCTGCACCCATCCAAACAGGGGGCCTGGGTTCATGGTGCCCGTTGCCCCAGACACTCAAGAGTCTCAGGTGGGAGGGTCACCAGAGTCCCAATTTCGAGGCTGCCGGTGAATGATTGCCATGACCCTGGGACACAGCCTGGGCCACAGATCCAGACCCTGTCTCCAAAACATCAGAATCGTACACAGATTATCAACTGTGCGTGCTGTGTTCAAAGGGCCACTGGTTTTAGAGCCAGCAAAAGTGGTAGTGGGGGAAAGAAATGTCATCAGGTGAGGGATGTGTCCCTGGCATTTCTTGGTGTAAGGTTCTCATTGTTGAGTCAGAGTGAAGGCCTCCCTGGGGCACATTTCTCACCTCAGAGTATAGAGCCAGCAGGAACCTGGCCAGGGAAACTCAGAAACTCCCACAACAAAGCAGGGGCAGCCATTGGAGGGGATTGTGGATGGAAGGTGTAGAGCTCGGGGGACCCTCATTTGTGAGGGAGTGGGGGGAAGACTGAGGGCAGAAGTTTTGCAGGAGAATGGATTTCTTTGTTGTCTTAGATATTCTTTCTTTCTTCTTTCTTCCTTCCTTCCTTCTTTTCTTCCTTCCTTCCTTCCATCCTTCTTTTTTTCTTTCTTTCTCTTTTTCGCTCTCTTTTGTTTCCTCACTTGGTAGCCCTGCCTGATTTCAAACTGCCCAACTCCAGGCTTCTTCCTAGCCTCGGCCTCCCAAGCCATTGTGAGCAGAGGCTGTGCATTTTGTCGACATCCTGGTCTTCCTGTCTTGTCTTGAACTCTGAACCTGAGGCGAGCCTCCCTTCAAGGCCTGCTCTCACCCAAGGTTTTCTGGTTTTGCTTTGGGTCGAGGTGGGGGCTTGCTATGGTGTTCAGCCTGGTCTCAGCTCCCGAGTTCCAGCCATCTTCCCATCTCCTCCTCATGGAGTGCTGAGGAGACAGGCATGAGTCACCTGGCTGGCCTCCCCTGACTGAGAGTCACTCCCTCCCTTTACCTGAGGCAGCACCTGGGATGAGTGAACAGGTCCACCATGGGATACGAGGTAGTTGGAGGTGTGGGTGCCCTGGTGGAGACACGCCCCTGCATCAGGCGCTCCTGAGTTGTGGGCTCGGTGAGCTATTCCAACTGCCCTCTCCAGGGTCCCAGGTTGTCTGAAGGGAGCAGGCTTCACGGTTGGGCCCAAAAGGGGTGTGAAGGCCAGGTTCAGGGGCTCACGCCTGTCACCCTAGTACTTTGGGAGGCCAAGGCAAGAGTATGGGCTGAGCCCCCAGGTTTGAGACCAGCCCAGGTACCTTGGTGAGTCCTCATCTCTACAAGAAGTCAAAAAATAAGCTGAGCTTAGTGGCATATGTCTGTCGTTCCACCCACCTGGAAGGCCACAGCAGGAGTATCACTGGAGCCCAGCCAGTGGAGGCTGTGGTGACTGAGAGCGGGCCCCTGTGCTCCAGCCTGGGCCACAGTGCATGACTCTGACTCAGTATGATGATACCAACCACCACCGCCTCAACCATGCCAGGCTCTGGGGTTTAGCCTGGCATCCTGGAACTTCAGAGATCGAGGCCAGTGAACTGCCAGAGCCTGTGGGTTCACGACCAGCCTGGAACACTGGGCAAGACCTCATCTCGGCCATCAAAAATGAATCCAAAGATTAGCTGGCATGGTGGTGCAGGCTTGTGATTCCAGACACTCGGGGGGCCATTGTGGGACGATGGCCTCAGCCTGGGAGGTGGAGTACACACTGGCTGTGCTCTAAGCATGCCCCTGCACTAAGACCTGGCAACAGAGAGGGATTTTGAGTCCAAATAACAATAATCACCAGCACCACCACCACCACCACTCCTGCCACCCAGCACTAGAAGTAACCCTCAGGGAAGTAGCCCCCCTCTCATTTGCAGGAGGTTTCAAAGTTGGCCACCAGCCCAGTCTGTCCCAGAAGGCCTGCCTCCACCCTCCACACTTGGGACCCATGGTAAATACAGGTGTGAGCTCATGGAACAGACAGCATCGAGTTAGGTACAGAGCCATCAGGCACAGAGCAATCAAAGAGGTCCAGCAACACCACAGCCAGTCCAGGTTCTGGTCGCCTGATCCACCAGGTTCAGGCGAGGGGAGGGCCTCTTCCTCTCCCAATCACTCCATCGTCCACCATCCACACAGACTTTTCACTGGGGAGCCATGGAAGCCCATCGTGACACACGTGGGAGGCATCATTTTTGTCATTGTAGTCTCCATCAACATGGCTGGAGCCAGGCAGCATGATCGTGGCTCCCAGGGGCTCGACCTGTGGGGCTCAGGAGATCCTCCTCTTTCAGCCACTGAGCAGCCATGACACGGGGGCCAAAACGCTTGACTATTTTGGAGACATCTCGCTAAGATAAGGTCTGTCCATGTCACCCGGGTTGGTCTCTGACCCCTGGGCTCAGGCAGCCTCCCACTTCGGCCTCCCAGGGTGTGGGGCTGATGGCCATGCGCCATGGTGCTCAGTCTGGACTCACACATTCTGTCAATGGGGGCTACACAAAGCAAAGCCCTGGGGTGGAGGAAAACACTCCCGTGTAGCTGGGAATGCAGGTGCCACTATGCGCGACTCCAGTGTTTGCGTTCTGGGGAGCGACGAGATCTCGTTACTTGGCCCAGGCTGGTCTTGAATTCCCGGGCTCCAGCAGTACCCCACCTCGGCCTCTCAAAGACACAGCCCGATTGTCTGATGATCCACCATCTTTTGGGAACTCTAGGCCCAAGGCTGGGGCCTCCTTCCCAAATGATCTCTGTCTGTTCATGATGATCCCAACTCCATCCACAATTGGATGCTCTTCTTTTCTTCCTTTTTTTTGAGTCGGTGTCTCACTCCATTGCCTCGCCTGCTGGGAGGTGGCTCATTCCCATCCACAGAAGTCTTGGCACTCCGGGCTCTGACAATCCTTCCCCCACCCAGCCTTCTGAGGAGCCAGAATGTCAGAGGCATGCCACTATGCCTGGTTGATTTGGGATGGAGAGTAGAAACAAGAACTTGCTGAGTTTCCCGGGCCCGTCTTGAATCCATGGGCTCAAGGTTTGACCTCCCAAAGTGCTGGGATGATGAGACTGAACCCATGAGCCCGGCCTTGATTCTTCATCAAAACGAACCAGAAGGCTGGGTGTGATGGCCCAGGCCTGGAATCCCAGTGCTCTGGGAGACCGAAGCAGGAGGATGGCTGGAGCCCAAGAGCACAAGGCCAGCACGGGCCACGCAGGGAGACCTCATCTCTGCACCCATCGAAACCGAGATTCTTGGGTCGTGGTACCCATCATTCTGGCCACTCTGGAGGCTAAGATTGGAGGATTGCCGGAGCCCACAATTTCAAGGCTGGCAGAAAACAACGATCATGTCCCTGGGCACCAGCCTGGGCCACAGAGCCAAACCTTGTCTACAAAAACATCAGAATCATACAGATTCTCAACTGTGCATGGTGTGTTCACAGGGCGACTGGCTTTAGAGACAGAAAAAATGGGAATGGGGGGAAGAAACTTCCCCTGGTGAGGGATGTGTCCCTGGTTTTCTTGGCAGAACGCCCTTGTGGCCGAGTTGGAGGGCCAGCACATTTCTCACCTTGGATAGGAGAACCGACAAGTAACCGGCCAGGAAGGGTCAGGAACTCCTGCAACAAAGCGAGCACAGTCATTTGGGGGTATTAGGGCTGGAAGGTGCCGAGCTTGTGGGACCCTAACATGTGGAGAGGCAGGGGTGAAGAACTGAGAGCAGAATATTTGCAGGAAAATGGGTTTCTTTTCTTTCTTTCTTTCTTTCTTTCTTTCTTTCTTTCTTTCTTTCTTTCTTTCTTTCTTTCTTTCTTTCCTTTTCTTTACTCAATAGGTTGCCCAGACTGCTCTCAAACCCCCCAAGTCAGGCCATTCTGTTGGCCTGGGCCTCTCAAACTGCTGTGATCACAGGTTTTTTCCATTTGGTCGACATTCTGGTCTTCCTTCCTGGTCTTGAACTGTGGGCTGGAGGTGATCCTCCCCCTAGGCTTGTCCTCACCCAAGGTTTTCTAGGTTTTGCTTGGGTCAATGTGGTGACTTGCTATGGTGTCCAGCCTTGTCTCAAGTTCCTGGGCTCTGGCCATCTTCCCGTCTTGGTCTCCCAGAGTCCCACGGAGACAGGCGTGAGTCACCTGGCCATCCACACCCCACAGAAGGTTTGAGAGTCACTCCCTCCCTTTCACCGAGGCACCCCCAGGGAGGAGCAAGTGGGACCATCCTGGAAAACGAGGAGGGTGGAGGTGTGCACGCCCAGGCAGAGACACAGCCATGCGCCATATGCTCCCCACATGAAGGGTTTGGCGGATAAATTTGGCTGCCCTCTCTGGGATCCTGGGTCATCAGAAGGGAGCGGGCCTCACAGTGGTCCTCGAGAGTGGTGTAGGGGCTGGGAGTAGGGGCTCATGTCTGTCATTCTGGCTCTCTGGTAGGCCAAGACGAGAGGATGGCTTGAACCCCTGGGTTCAAGACCAGCCCAGGAACCTTGGCGAGACCTCGTCTTTACAAGAAGACAAAAAAATGAACTGAGCTTGGTGGCACAGGCCTTTTGTTCAGACCACTTGGAAAGTCATGGTGGGAGGATTCCCATAGCCCAGCTGCTGGAGGCTGCAGTGGCAGAGAGTGGGCCCCAATGCTATGGCCTGGGCTACAGAGAGGGATTCCAACTCAGAATAATAATACCAACCACAACCACCACTAGAACCACAGGCCAGGTTCAGGGGCTCAGCCTGGCATCCCAGCCCTTCGGAGGCCCAGGCGGGAGGAAAGGAGGAGCCTGCTGGTTTGACACCAGCCAAGGACATGGGGCGAGACCTTGTATCGGCCATCAAAAATAAATTCAAAGATTATCCAGACATCGTGGTGTAGGCCTGTGTTTCCAGTCACTCTGGGGATTTAAGTGGAATAATCACCTGAGCCCAGCATTTGGAGTCCACAGTGGCTGAGAGCATGCCCCTGCACTTCAGTCTTACAAAGAAGGAATGCGACTTCAAATAATAATCACCACCACCACCACCACCAGTACCCCTGCCACCCAATGCGAGGAGTCGTCCTCAGGGATTGGAGGGGAAAATGCACTGACCGGCCTGTCATTTGTGGGAGATATCAATGGTGGCCACCGGGCATGTCCATCTTGTGCCTTCAGCCAAGCAACCCAGAAGGCTTGCCTCTACCCTCCACATTCATGCCCTACAGGAAAGACATGTGTGAGTTCACGGAACAGACAGTCCCAAGCTGTGGGGTCACTGGGCAGAGTGGTCAAGGTGGTCTGGCAATGTCATAGCCAGCCCAGGTTCTGGTCATGCTATTTTCCACATTCAGGTGTGGGGAGGGGTCCTTTCTCTCCTGATCACACCATTGTCCCCCACCCATGCAGATCTTTCCCTGGGGAGTCATGGATGCCCTTCCTGATGCAAGCAGGGGGTGTCTTTCATGTGCTGGAGTCTCTGTCTTCCAGACTCAGGCTCAGGGGCATGATCATGGCTCCTGAGGCCTCAACCGGCAGGGCACAGGCAATCCCCCTACCTTGGCCCTGAGCAGCTGGGACTCCGTGAGCTATCACACCTTACCTGATTTTGGGGACCTCTCACTGAGATGAGGTCTGGCCAAGTCGCACAGGTTGCTCTCTGAACCCTGGGCTCAGGCAGCCTTCCACCTCTACCTCCCAGGGCATGGGGCTGACAGCGTTGATTCACAGTGCCTGGCCTGGACTTGTACATTTGTCAGTGTGGGCAATGCAAAGGAATGCCATGGAACGGAGGCCACCACATCCCATGTAGTTCATACTGGAAGCGTCACCATGATCCGGGGAGCTACAAGATCTGGCTACATGGCCCAGGCTGGTCTCAAACTCCCAGACTCCAGTTGTCCCCCACCTCGGCTTTTCAGAGTCACAGCCCTATTTTCTGCCCATCGACAGTCTTTCGGGAACACTAGGCCAAAGTCTGGGCTTCCTTCCCAAATGATCTGTCTGTTCACGATGATCCCAAATCCATACATAAATGAATGCTCTTTTTTTTATCCTTTTTTCCTTTTCTTCTTTGAGTCAGAGTCTCACTCCATCTTTCAGTTTGGAGTGTGGTTGCTCTCTTCTAGCCACCACAGACTCAACCTGCAGGGCCCAGGAGAGATTTTCCCCAGCCTTCTGAGGAGCCAGACCTACAGGTGTGTGCAACCATGCACGGTTCATTTCTAATGGAGGGTAGAGATGAGGACTTGCCGAGGTTCCCGGGTGGGTCTTGGCCCGGGGGCTCAGTCTGGCCGCTGGTCTCAGCCACCCAAAGCACTGCAATGATGAGGATGAACCTCTGAGCTCGGCCGCGATCCTTCATCAAAAATGAACCAGATGGTCTGGCACGGCAACCCACGCCTGGAATCCCAGTGCTCTGTGAGACCGAGGCGGGAGGATGGCTGGAGAGCAGGAGCCCAAGGCCAGCCTGGGCCACGTCTCTGAACCCATCCAAACAGGGGGTCTGGGGTTGAGGTGCCAGTCGTCCCAGCCACTCCCGAGACCTAGGTGGGATGATCGCCAGAGTTTGCAATTTGGAGACTGGCAGTGAACAACAGTCGTGTCCCCCTGCCACAGCCTGGGCCACAGAGCCAGATCTTGTCGGCAAAAACATCAGAATCATACACAGATTCTCAACTGCACATGGTGGGTTCACAGGGTGACTGATTTTGTGTCAAGAAAAATGGAATCAGGGGTCAAGAAATGTCCCCAGTGAGAGATGTGTCCCTGGTCTTCTTGGTGGAAGGTCCTCATTGCCAGTCGAATGATCGATTGATCGATCTACCTGGGGAACATTTCTACCCTTGTAGAGGAGAGCTGGCAGGAGGCCTG
>NW_007261530.1:0-365 GCF_000164805.1 Carlito syrichta
TATCCGACAGTCCAGCCAGTGGCCTGGATATTTAATTCAGCTGGCTTGCCTCCTGGCCATCCCACTACCTAGATAGCCGGCAGCCTAGCCAGGTAAACTGCCAGATAGCTATCTAGGTAAACCAGTTGGCTAGCTGTCTAACCAACCCGGTAACTAGCTAGTTATGTCAGCTGGATAGCCAGCTAGCCAACCAATTAGCTAGTCAGCTAATAAAGTCAGCTGGCTAGCTGGTTAAGTCAACTCATTAAGTCAGCTGGCTATACAGCTGGTTAGTTAGTTAAAAAGCTAATTAACTCAGGTGGGTATCCATCTGGTTAGCTAGTTACTTCAGCTAGTTAATTCAGCTGGATAGCTAGGAAGCAAGC
>NW_007261530.1:753-1138 GCF_000164805.1 Carlito syrichta
CATGCTATGTACGTAGCTAGCTAGATAAGTCAGCTGAGTATCCAGCTGGGTAGCTAGGTATCTTGGAAGTTAGGTCAACCAGCTAGCTAGCTGGCTCTCTAGTTATGTCAGCTAGTTAATTCAGCTGTCTAGACTCCTGGATACTTAGGTAGCTTGATACTTAAGTCAACTGTCTATCCCACTGACTGTGTAGATAAGTCACCTATTTAAGTCAGCTGGCTATCCAGTGGCTAGCTAGGTAGCTGGCAATTTATGTCAGCTGGCTAGACAGCTGGCTGCATAGTTAAGTCGACTAGTTATGTCAGCTTGCTAGCCAGCTGACTAACTATATATCAACCTGGTTAATTAAGCTGACTAGCAAGCAGGCAAGCTGTTTAAGCCAGCT
>NW_007261530.1:1444-11164 GCF_000164805.1 Carlito syrichta
TATCCAGCTGGTTAGCTGGCTGAGTCAGCTTATTATTTCAGATGGCCAGTCAGCTGGCTAGCTAGTCAAGTCAGTTAGTTAAGTCACCTGGCTAGCCACCTGGCTAGCTGATTAAATCAGCTGGTTGTCAGCTGGCCAGTCAGCTGGCTAGCTATGTTGCTAGCTAGTTATTTCAGCTAGTTAAATAATCTGGCTAGCTAGGTAGCTATATAGTTAAGTCAGCTGGTTAGCTGTTTAAGTCAGTTAGTTAAGTCTGCTGGCTAACCAACTGCCTGTCATGTTAGCTATCTAGTTAAATCAGCTAGCTAGCCATCTGTATAGCTAGTTAAGTAACCTAGTTAAGTCAGTTAGCTAGCCAGCTCGCTAGCTAGTTAAAAAGCTAGTAAACTCAGATGTCTAGACAGCTGGGTAGCTAGTTATGTCAGCTAGTTAAGTCATCTGTTAGCAAGGTAGCTAGGTAAGTCAGCATGTTATGTCAGCTAGCTAGCTAGTTAAGTCAGCTAGTTAAGTGGGCTAGCTAGCTACATATCTAGGTAGGTAGCTAGCTGTTTATTTAAGGTAGTAAATTCAGCTCGGTATCTGGGTAGCTAGCTAGTATAGTCAGCTAGTTAAGCCAGCTGGCTAGATAGTTAAGTCAGCTATTTAAGACAGTTGGCTGGCCAGGTGCCTAGCTGTGTAGCCAAGTAGTTAATTCAGCTGGCTAGCAAGTTAAGTCACCTAGTTAAGACAGCTCACTAGTCAGCTGGATAGCTAGGTAGCTATGTACTTAAGTCAGGTGGCAAGCCAGCAGGATACATAAGTAGCTAGCTAATTAAGTCAGCTGGCTAGCCAGCTGGCTATCTACTGATGTCAGCTAGTTAAGTCAGCTGGCTAGCCAGCTGGCTAACATGTTAAGTCATGCAGTAGAGTCAGCTGGCTAACCAGCTGTTTAGCTGGTTTGGTCAGCTAGTCAATTCAACTGGCTAGCCATCTGGGTAGCTAGGTAGGTAGTTAGTTAAGTCAGCTGGATAACCTGCTGACTAGCTCGTTTAGTAGGCTAATTCATTCAACTGGCTAGCCACCTGGCCTGGAGGGTAGCTAGCTAATTAAGTGTGCTGGCTAGCTGGCTGGTAAGCTAGTTATGTCAGTGAGTTAAGTGAGCTGGCTAGCCGACTGGTTAGCAAGGTTTCTAGCTAGGTAATCCAGCTGGCAAGCCAGATGTCTATCTAGTTAAGTCAGCTAGTTAAGTCATCAGGATAGCTGGCTGGCTATCTAGGTTGCTGGCAAGATAAGCCGGCTGGTTAGCAGGCTATTTAGGTAGGTGGCCTAGCTGGTTAATCAACTAGTTAATGCAGCTGCCTAACCAGTTGGCTAGCTAGTTAAGTCACCTCGTTGTATCAGTTGGCTAGGCAGCTATCTAGCTTGTTAAAAAACAAGTTAAGTCATGTGGCTATAAAACTGTCTAGCTACTTATTTCAGCTAGTTAATTCAACTGGATAGCTAAGTAGCTAGCTGGTTAAGTCAGCTAGTTATGTCAGCTAGCTGAATAGTTAAGTCAGTTAGATAAATCAGCTACCTAGCTAGATAGCTAGCTAGGTAACTAGCTAGTTATCTCAGGTAGTAAATTCAGCTGGCTAGCTAGGTAGCTAGCTAGATAAATCAGCTAGTTAAGGCAGCTAGCTAGCTAGTTAAGTCAGCTAGTTAAGTAATCTAGCTATCCAGCTGGCTAGCTAGTTAGGTCACCTAGTTAAGTCAGCTCTTTAGTTAGCTGGGTAACTAGTTAGCTAGATAGTTAAGTCAGCTGGCAAGCATGTGGTTTATGTATGTAGTTAACTAGTTAGGTCAGCTTGCTAGCCACCTCATTAGCTACTAATGCAAGCTAGTTAATTCAGTTGGCTAGCCAGCTGGTTAACGAGTTCAGTCACCTAGTTCAGTCAACTGGCTAGCCAGATGTCTAGCTTGTTAATTCTGCTAATTAAAGTGGCTAGCCATACGGCTAGCTAGGTAGCTAGCTAGTTAAGCCAGATGGCTAACTGGATTGCTATCTAGTTAAATCAGCTAGTTAAGTCAGTTAGATAGTTGGCTGGCTAGCTAGGTGGCTGGCAAAATAAGCTGGCTGGTTAGCGGGCTGGTCATGTAGGTTTCCAGCTAGTTAAGCTGGCTGACTACCCAGCTGACCAGCAGGGTGGCTGGCTAGTTAAACCGGCTGGCAATCCGACTGTCCAGCCATCCGGCTGGCTATTTATGCTGGCAAGCTATCCAGTTGGCCAGCCCGCTAGCTAGTTAACCGGCTGCCTAGCCAGCTAGTCAGCCAGGTAGCTAGCTAGATAAAACAGCTGGTTAGCCGTCTAGCCAACAAGGGAGCTAGTTAGTTACATCAGCTGGCTAGCCAGCTAAGCAGTCAACTAGCTAGTCAGGTAGTTAAGACAGCTATCTAGCCAGTTAGCTAGTTAAGTCTGCTAGCAAGTCATCTACTAATTAACTACCTAGTTAAGTCAGCCAACTAGTGATGTTGCTAGTCAGCTAACTATTAAAGTCAGCTAGCAAGTCAACTAGCTATTCAGCTAGATAGTTAAGTCAACAAGCCAGCTAACTACCCAGTTAACAAGCTAATTAAATCAGCTAGTTAGACAGCTAGATAGCTTGTTTGCTAGCCAGTTATGTAATCTAGATAGCCAGCTAGCTAGTCAGCTAGATCATTAAGTCAGCTTGCAAATCATTTACTTACTTAGCTAACTAGTCCATTGGCAACTCAGCTCGCTGGTCAGATAAATAGTGGGATTGCTCATTTTCCATCAGGTCCGTTAAATAGTCGGCTCATTCGCCTGCCAACTGGTCAGCAAACAAGTCGGCTCGCTCGCTAGCCAACAGGTCAATGACTTGTCAGCTCACTCACAGGTCAACAGGTCAGCTAACTTGTCGGCTTCCCCACCAACTAACTAGTTAAATCAGTTCACCAGTTTGCTTGCTCCCCGGTCGACTAGTTAAGGCAGCTCACACTTCGGATAACTGGCAGGCCAAGTAGCTAACTCGGCTCACCAGTCAGCTCAATCATCGGTCTACTAGTTAAGTCTTCTGAGCTGTTGGCTCACTCACAAGTCAACTAAATTCAGCTGACCAGTCAGTTCACTCGCCAGTCAATTAGTTAAGTCAGCTGACAGTTGGGCTCACTCGCTGGCTGACTAGTTAAAACAGCTGACAAGATGGTGACTCGCCAGCTGACTAGTTATGTCAACTGACAATTTATTTTATTGAACAGCCAACTTGTTTAGTCAGCTCAACTGTCAGCTCACAAGCAGGCCAACTAGTAAAGTCAGCTAAATGGTCAACCTACTAGCCAGCCAACTAGTTCAGTTAGCTAACCCATCGTTCTACTAGTCAGCCAACATGTCAGCTGATAAATTAGCACAGCTAACTAGTAAGCCTACTAGTTAGGCCACCTAAAAAGTTAGTCAAAATATCGGCCGAATACTTAGTTCAGCAAACCAGAATACCAACTCGTTAACCAAACTAACTAGTGGGCCAACTCGTCAGTCAACTAATTGACCCAGCTAACTAGTCGGCCGTCTAATCGGCCAACTTCTTAAGCCAGCTAACAAGTCGTCCATGTAGTCAGCTAACGTGTTATACCAGCTAACTAGTCGGCCGACTCATCAGCCAACAAGTTAAGTCACATAGCTAACTCATTAACCAACTAGTTAAGTCAGGTAATTTACTCGTTTATCAGCTAGTTAAAAAAGTTAGCTAACTCATTAACCAACTCATAAATTCAGCTAGCTAACTCGTTAGCCAACTAGTTAAGTCAGCTAACTAAGTCTGCTAGCTAAACAGCTAGCTAGCTAAGTCAGTTAGCTAAGTCAGCAAACTCAATATTTAGCTTACTATTACAGTCAGCTACTTAAGTCTGCTACCGAACTAGGTAGCTAATTTGTTGTCAACTAGTTATTCAGCTAGTTAATAGTTAGCTAACTTTTTAATTCAAGTAGTTAAGTCTGCTAGGTAACTAGTTACATCAGTCAGTAAATTCAGCTAGCTAAGTAGTAAATTCAGCTAGCTAAGTAAGCTAGTTAAGTCAACTTTCTTGCTAAGTCAACTGGTTAAGACAGCTATCTTGCTTGTTAGATAAAGGGTTAAGTCAGCAGGTTGTGTCAGGTAGTTAGCTAGTTAACTGAAGGATTAAGTCAGCTTCTTGAGTCAGCTAGCTAGCTAGTTAGCAAACGGGTTGTGTCAGCTGGTGAATAAGCTACCTAGCTAGTTAGCTAACGAGTTAAGTCACCTGGATGAGTCAGATAGCTAGCTTATTAGTTAACGAGTTAAGTAAGCTGGTTGAATCAGTTAGCTAGCTTGTTAGTTAACAAGTTAAGTCAGATAATTAAGAAAGCTAGCTAGCACGTTAAGTAAGGAATAAGCTAACTAGCTAGCTAGCTGGTTAAGTCAGGTGGTTAGCCAGTTGCCTAGCTATTTAACTCACCTAGTTAAGTCAGCTCACTGGCCAGCAGGTTTAGTAGGTAGTTAGGTTGTTAAGTCAGCTGGAAAGTCAGCAGGCTAAGTAAATAGGTAGCTAGTTAAATAGCTGGCTAGCCATCCGGCGTCTAGTTATGTCAGCTAGTTGAATCAGCTGGCTACTCAGTTCTCTAGATAGATAGATAGCTAGTTAAGTCTGCTGGCTAGCCTGCTGCCCCTTCATTAAGCCTGCTAGGTAAGTCAACTGGCTAGCCTGATGACTAGGTAGGTAGCTAGGCATTAAGTCAGCTGTATAGTCACCTGGCTAGCTAGTTAAGTCAGCTAGTTAAGTCAGCTTGTTAGCCATCTTGCTAACTAGGTAGGTAGCTAGTTATATCATCTGTGTAGCCTGCTGGCTAGATAGATAAGTCACCTAGTTAAGTCTGCTGACTAGCTCACTTGATAGCTAGGTAGCTTGATATTTATTCAGCTGGCTAGACAGCTGGTTAGCTAGATAGGTCACCTAGTTAATTGAGCTGGAAAGCCAGATGGCTAGCTATGTAGCAAGCTAGTTAATTCAACTTGCTAGAAAGCAGGCCAGCTAGAAAATCCAGCTAGTTATGACAGGTAGTGACCTAGTTAAGTCAGTTTTCTAACCAGCTGGCTTGCTAATTAAGTCCGCTAGTTTACTCAGCTGACTATGCAGGTGGCTGGAGAGGTAGAGAGCTAGTTATGTCACCTTGTTAGCCAGCTGGATTACTAATTAATTCAGCTAGTTTAGTCACATGGCTGGTCAGCTACCTAGCTCATTAATCAACTAGTTAAGTCAGCTGGCTAACCAATTTACTAGCTAGTTAAATCACCACGTTAAGTCAGTTGGCTAAGCAGCTCTCTAGCTAATTAAAAAGCTAGTAAGTCATCTGACTACACAGCTGGCCAGGTAGATATTTCAGCTAGTTAAGTCAACTGGCTAGCTAGTTAAGTCAGCTAGTTAAGTCTGCTGGCAAGCCAGCTGCCTACCTGTGTAGCTAACTATTTAAGTCAGCTGGTTAGCTAGTTAGGTCTCCTAGTTAAATCAGCTCGCTAGGCAGCTGGATACCCAGGTAACTAGATAGTTAAGTCAGCTGGCAAGCATGTGTGATACGTATGTAGTTAACTAGTTAAGTCAGCTGGCTAGCCACCTGATTAGCTAGTGAAATCAGCTAGTTAAATCTGCTGGCTGACCAACTGGCTATCATGTTCAGTCACCTAGTTGAGTCAGCAGGCTTGCCAACTGGCTAGCTGGTTAATTATGTTAGTTAATTCAAGTGGCTATCCATCTGGCTAGCTAGGTAGCTAGCTACTTAAGTCAGCTTGCTAGCCAGCTGGCTAGCTAGTTATGTCAGCTAGAAAATTCAGCTGGCGAGCCACCTCGCTAGGTAGGTAGTTAGCTAATTAAGTCAGGTGGCTAGCCGAATGGCCACCTTGTTAAGTCAGCAAGGTAAGTGAGCTGGCTAAATGGATGGCTAGCTAGGTGGCTAGCTAGTTAAGCCAGCTTGCTAGCCTGATGACTATCTAGTTACATCTGCTAATTATGTTAGTTAGTTAGCTGAATGGCTAGCTAGATGGCTGGCTAGTTAAGCTGGCTGGCTAGCCACTTGGTTATGTAGGTGGCCAGCTAGTTAAACTGGCTGGCTAACCGGCTAACTAGCAGAGTGTCTGGCTTGTTAAGATGGCTGGCTATCTGACTGTCCAGCCAGCCGGCTGGCTATTTAAGCTGATTAACTAGCCAGCTGGCCAGCTCACTAGCTAGCTATCCAGCTGCCTAGCCAGCTGGCCTTCCAGGTAGCTAGCTAGTTAAGCCAGCTGGCTAGTCATCTATCCCACCAGGTAGCAAGCTAATTAAGTCAGCTAATTTAACCTCCTCAACTATTTAAGTCAGCTAGCTAGCCGGTTGCCTAGCCAGCTGGCCTTCCAGATAGCTAGTTAGTTAAGCCAGCTGGTTAGTCATGTAGCCCACCAGGTAGCTAGCTATTTAAGTCAGCTGACTAGCTGGCTGGCTGACTTCACTAACTCTTCAGCTAGTTAAGTCAGCTAGCTAGTCAGATAGCTACTTAATTCAGCTAGCTAGTCTGCTAGATAGTCAGTTAGTTAGTTAAGTCAGGTAACCAGCAAACTATCCAGTTATCTAGCAAGTTAAATCAGCTGGTTAGACAGCTCGATAGCTTATTTTCTAGCTAGTTATGTCAGCAAATAGGCAGCTAGCTAGTCAGCTAGTTAGTTAAGTCAGCTAGAAAATCAACTAGTTACCTAGCTATCTAGTCTGCTAGCAACTCAACTAGCTTGTCAGTTAATTAGTGGGCTCACTCACTTTCCATCATGTCACCTAACTAGTCGGCTACCACGCCTGCCAATCATTCCACAAATTAGTTGGCCGATTCGCTAGCAAACAGGTCAACTAACTTTTTGGATTTCTTGCAATCCAACAGGATAGCCAAATAGTCACCTTTCTGGCCAGCCAACTAGTTAAGTCAGTTTAGCAGTAGGCTTGCTCTGCAGATGACTAGTTACTGCAGCTGACCCGTCAGCTCACTTGTTGGCCAAGTATTTAAGTTGGCTCACCAGTCAGCTCATTCACCGGCTGACTTATTAAATCTTCTGACCAGTCGGTTCACTTGCCAGTCGACTAAATTCGGCTGACCAGTCAGCTCACTCACTGATCAACTAGTTAATTCAGTTCACCAGTCGGCTCACTTGCAGGCCGACTAGTTAAGTCATGTGAAAAGTCAGCTCAATCACCAGATGACTAGTTAAGTCAGATGACCAATCGATTCACTCACCAGCTGACTTGTTAAGTCAGCTCACCTGTTGGCTCACACACTGGCCGACGAGTTAAGTCAGCTAACCAGTCTGCCGACTAGCTGTCCAACAAGTTAAGTCACCTAACCAATTGGCCGACTAGTCGGCCAACTTGAAGCTGACAAGTTGGATCAGCTACCTAGTCAGACTACTACTTAGGCCAGCTAACAAGTCAGTGAACTAATTGGCTGACTACTGTGGTCAGCAAACCAGCAGACAACTAGTGAACCGAGCTAACTATTGGGCCAATTCGTCAGTCAACTCGTTGACCCAGCTAACTAGTAGGCCGACTAGTGGTGCAACTTGTTAAGTCAGCTAACAAGTCGGCCGAGTAGTCAACCATCTTGTTAAATGAGCTAAGTAGTCAACCGACTCATCAGCTAAAATGTTAAGTCACCTAGCTAACTCGTTAACCAAGTAGTCAAGCCAGTCAGTTAACTCATTTCCTAACAAGTTAAGACAGTTAGCTAACTCGCTAACCAACTCATTATATCAGCTAGGTATCTCGTTATCCAAGTAAAGTCAGCTAGCTAAGTCAGCTAGCTCAATAGTTAGCTAAGTATTTAAGTCAGCTACCTAACTAGTTAGCTAATTATTAAATCAGCTTGTTAAATAGTTAGCTAACTTTTTAATTCAGGTAGTTAAGTAAGCTAGCTAACTAGTTAAGTCAGCCAGTCAAGTCAGCTAGCGAAATATTTAAGTTAGCTAGCTATGTCAGCTAGTTAAGTCAGCTTTCTAAATTAGTCAGCTGGTTAATACAGTCAGCTAGCTAGAGAGCTAATGAGTTACATCAGCAGGTTGAGTCAGATAGTTAGCTAGTTAACTAATGGGTTAAATCAGCTGGTTGAGTCAGATAGCTAGCTAGTTAGCAAACGGGGTGATTCAGCTGGTTGAGTAGGCTACCTAGCCTGTAAGCTAATGAGTTAAGGCAGCTGGATGAGTCAGCTAGCTAGCTAGTTAGCTAATGAGTTGTCAGCTGGTTGTGTCAGCTAGCTTGCTTGTTAGCTAAAGAGTTAAGTCAGATGATTAAGCCACCTAGCTAGCACGTTAGAAAATAAGTAAGCTAACTAGTCAACCAGCTGATTAAATCAGCGAGGTTGCTATCCTGCTAAGTATTTAATTCAGCTTGTTAGCTAGGTAGCTAGATAGTTAGCTAACAATTTAAGGAAGCTGCCATTAGGTAGCAAGCTAGTTAAGTCAGTTTGCTAGCTAGTTGTTTAGCTGGTTAACTCAGCTAGATAATAGAACTGGCAAATCAACTGGCAAGATAGATAACTAGATAGTTAAGTAAGCTAGATAGCTACCTGGCTAGCTAGTGAGGTCTGCAAGTTAAGTCAGCTGGGTATCCAACTGGCTAGCTGGTTAAATCATCTAGTTTAGTCATCTGTCTAGCCAGTTGGGTGGGTAGGTAGCAAGCAAGAAAAGTTAGCTTGCTAGCCAGTAGGCTAGCTGTTCAATTCACCTAGTTAATTCAGCTGGCTAGCCTGCTGGTTAGGTAGGTAGCTAGCTAGAATAGTTAGCTGGCTAGCCAGCTTGCTAGCTTAAGTCAGCAAGGTAGGTCAGCTGGCTAACCAGCTGACTAGATAGGTAACACAGCTGAGTAGCTGGTTAAGTCATCTAGTTAAGTCAGTTGGCAACCAGAAGGCTAGATAGTTAAGTAAACTCATTAAGCCAGCTGGTTAGCTAGCTAAAATGCTACTTAAGTTTGATGGTTAGCCATCTGGTCAGCTAGTTATTTCAGCTAGTTCATTCAGTTGGCTGGCTAGGAAACTAGCTATATGTCAGCTAGTTATATCAGCTGGGTAGCTAGTTAAGTCAGCTAGATATGGCAGCTGGCTAGCTAGATAGCAAGCTAGGTAGCTAGATTGTTAAGACATAATTAACCCAGCTGTCTAGCTGGATAGCTAACTGGTTAAGTAAGCTAGTTAAGTCAAGTTTCTATCTAGTTAAGTCAGTGATTTAAGTCAGCTGGCTAGCCAGTTGCCTAACTGGGAAGCTAGCTAGTTAAGTCATCTGGCTAACTAGTTAGTTAGCTAGTTAAGTAACCTAGTTAAATCAGCTCACTAACCAGCTGGTTAGCTAGGTAGCTGGGTTGTTAAATCAGCTGGCAAACCAGTGGGCTACATAGGTAGCTAGGTAGTTAAGACAGCTGGCCATTGACCTGGCTATCTAGGTAGTTAGGTAAGCCTGCTAGCCAGCTGGCTAGCTAGCAAAGACACCTAGTTAAGTCAGCTGCCTAGACACTTGGCTAGCTAGATTGTTAAGTCAGATGTCTAGCCCGCTGGCTAGCTACTTGAGACACCTAGTTAAGTCAGCTGCATAGCCAGCTGGTTAGCAATGTAGCTTGCTACTTAAATCAACTGGCTAGACAGCTGACTAGCTATTTAAGTCACCTAGTTAAGTCAGCTGGCTAGCCAGCTGGCTAACGATATAGCAAGCTAGTTAATTTAGCTGACTAGC